>NW_016157168.1:264152-286883 GCF_001687245.7 Rhagoletis zephyria | reverse complement strand
CGAATCCTACTGAAAGAAGTCTGATGAGGAAATGTGGTGTTTTCCGAAATAGCTATCAGTTCTACCATTTTTTCAAATTATTGTTGCTTTTTCACAATAAGGTTTCACTAAAAACAGCTCATAAAAATTGTTGAATATAATTGTTATAAGGCCATAAAAATAACAAAAACAAATTGACGAAACATTTTTTTTTTAATTTTTCAATCACGAAAACCGGTTTAGCGCGAAACTTAACTATTGGAAAAAAAGTAAGAGCAGCGCTGTCTTCGGCTATGCCGAAGGCTTCATACCTTTCATGAGTATCTGAAAATTTTACTTTAATAGATTACTGCATTAAAAAAAAAATTGTACATTTACAGAATACATAGATATATATATGTATCTCATATGAAAAACCATATCTAAACAATCAGAGGTATGGAAGATATACCTTATATAGCACCAATCTAAGTGATTTTCACTACTGAGTGATCGGTATGTAAACCGGTAACACAATTTATTGGGTTTAGTNTCAGAGGTATAAGAGTTAAAGCTTATACAGCGTAGATTTTGACGATTTTTTCAGTAGACTTTCTATTATTATTTATAGAATAGCTTACGAAATTTATCTGTGTTAGCAGTCCAAATAAAGCAGTTTTACAGTAAAACTGCATATCTGAACAATCAGTTGTATGCAGGATATAAATAGGTTACAGTGACCCGATCTTTGTTAAGTTTACTGTAAACTTTCTGTTGGTAATTATTGTAAATATTGCGAAATTTCATGTTTCTAGCTGCATATATGGAGAAGTTATAACAAAGAATCTCGTATCTGAACAATCAGTTGTATGGAGGCTACAGGTTATAGCGACCCGACCTTCGCCATTTTCACCGTAAGTATCTTTTTGATAATGGGTGGAAATGTTGCGAAATGTCATGTTCCCAGCTGCATAAGTGGAGGAGTTATAACGAAAATTCTCATAACTGAACAATCAGTTGTATGGAGGCTACAGGTTATAGCGACCCGACCTTCGCCATTTTCACCGTAAGTATCTTTTTGATAATGGGTGGAAATGTTGCGAAATGTCATGTTCCCAGCTGCATAAGTGGAGGAGTTATAACGAAAATTCTCATAACTGAACAATCAGTTGTATGGAGGCTACAGGTTATAGCGACCCGATCTTCGCTATTTTCACTGAAAGTATTCTTTTTATAATGAGTGACAACAGTGCCTAATTTCATGTTCCTAGCTACCTAAATGGAGGAGTTATAACGAAAAATCTTATATCTGAACAATCAGTTGTATGGGAGCTATATGTTATAGTGACCCGATCTTTGTAATTTTCACTCCAAGTTTTCTGTTGATAATGGGTGGAAGTATTGCAAAATTTCATACTACTTTCTTTTTTGTATCATGGAATGCCGATTCTGTGCACGTGATAAATTGAAAATGTTTATAATTTGTAAATTGTTTATTATTTATTAAGAATTGGGATTCAAGCACAGAAATCAAAAGCTCTTTTCTTAATGAATTATCAAAATCAAGGTGTATTAAATAAGGTGTGATTGACAACTCAGTGCGGCTCTCTTTTAAGGTACTATAATGTCAAAAAGTATAAACAAACGAATTAACCCTTAGTGATACATGTATCTTGTCAGCACTGACGCCCTAGGCTTTTATTTTGATTATAGTTTTGTTTTACTTACATTACCTATATATTTTGTCAATAAAATAAAACAAATTGTTTATAAAATCGTTTTAGAAATTTTCTTGTTTTTAACTGCCCAAGTTGTATGCTTTTGTGCGTTTATTTTTCTATTTAAATTTTTTATCTTAAACATTATTCGACACTTATAAAAGGATGATTTTACATTTGTTTCTAATTTTATATGTGGGCTTAACTCTAACAATTTTTAAATAAAATTTTTTTTCATGCGAAATAGTTTGGCCATTAACTTTTATGAAAACATGTTCAATTTTTGTATAATGTTAAAAAATTCAGAATTTGGTTTAATTAGACTGCCCTTTGAAATTTGGTCTATCCATGTATACGTATCTGCTGTGGTTTGTTCATATTGGGTAAGTCCCATTTTTCGTATGACAAACCCTGCTATGTACTGAAGAGCATCTTCGTGCAACTCGTCGAATACATCAATCTCATCTGCGAACTCAAAATTTTCTTCCTCATCATCCGCAAATATTTCATCCATAGCTTCGTCATAGCACTTATTATCGGAGTCGTCGCTACCTTCAACGTCGTTATGAACACATGTACTTGGTACATGAAGCCATTCGGTGACATCTTTTTCAACATTTCCCATGCTATTTAGCCGTTCTGTGTTTCTGGCTAATATTGTATTAAAAGTTATTGTTTATTAAAAATCCAGTGAAATATATTGGGCACTTAAATAATATAGTACGGGTTTTGTCGTGTAGTGCAATGTAGTGGAGCTCTTGATAAAGTCTGAAAAAATCCAATATGCTACATTAAAAGTGGATATAAGTTTATGTAAGTATGTAGTATATACGTATGTATGTATAAATTGCTTACATATGTAATTAACTTTTTCGAAATTAACTAACCTAATATATACTTCCGTATCCTATACGTAAAATCCATCGGTGTGGGATGATCATTTAGCCCTCCTTTGCTGCGAATGGCTCCGAAAAAATGCTCAAGTACGCCTTGCGTTAGGCGGTTACTCACAACGTTATTGATACCATATATGTCCCTAACGTGGTCATGAAGTAGTTTTAACGTATTATTTGACATAACAATGCCTTTTTGAAAAGGGACAACTTTGGCACTGCAACACAGTCATGACTGGCTTACTTGTGGCTTCAAAACAACCGGTTTCGACATGACATCGCTCATGCGTTGCAGAATTTCCAATTGGTTTGGAAAATTCTTGCCAAACGGTCTTTTCCCTGGTATATTAAAAGTGGACATTTTTGAATTATGTACATCAAAGTCGAACGTATTTACTTTTTACCAAACTTTAATGTACTTACTTGCTTTCCTCGGCGGTTTATCTCTTAACAATTTCACGTTTATTAAGAAAATTTATTGCTTGAAAAATTTGTGTGTAATTTTTTTTTTAACAAATTCAAATTTGAAAAAAAATATTTTCAAATGGGTTAACAATTCATTTCAATCTGACATTATAGCCTGTTTCTTATGAAAAATCAATCACACTTTGTTGAATACATTTTGATCAAAATTATCAAGATTGAAAATGCTATTGACAAGCGTTTACAAATTGAAATTTCATGTGAAAATTGTAAAATGCATGTGAAATAGTAAAGTCGGAATTTTTATGCTCTCACCCCCTAGGATTGTTCTATACCGAAAGCAATATATCCGTATCTTTTTATTTTGAAATCAAAAAATATTTAGAGGTCGCTCAAAGCGCATAAAGTTTTCCATGTATTTTATATGGGGAAAAAAAACTTTTCGGTGAAATGGTATAGAATAGTTAAAAATCAATGTTTTTCTACCAGAAAACTCTGTTTATCTGCAGGAGATTCCCAATAATAATACCCAATGGTTTATTTAACCATTTCTTCATCGCAACTATAATTTACAGGTCCGCCAAAAACCCACAAAACCCCGAAAAACGTTATGGGGTGACCAATAAAAAATCATTAGTATTAAAAAAAGGTTAAATAAATAGTTTTTGAAAGTCTCCTGAAGAAAACCAGAGTCTTTCGGTCGAAAAATATTGATTTTCAAAAATTCTATACCATTTCTACGAAAAATTTTGTTTTTCCCATATAAAAATACATGGAAAACTTTGAGCGCTTTGAGCAACCTCTGAATATGTTTTGATTTCAAAATAAAAAAATAGGGGTATAATTCCGATTTTACTGTTTTTAGAGAACCCTAATGTACATACGTACATATATTAAAAAATGTGTTTCTATCATTAAAATACTGCATGTGCCGTCATTTGAACCAGCGACACACGGACAGTTCCGTAAGTAACGTTACTCTTCTTACCGTTTTTTCTGGCAGGATGCAAGTGTGTGTTTGGCAGGGTGTAGGTATGTTTTGGTTAGTGTATTTGTGTTTTTGGTTCAGTGGGTTAGTGTATTTTGAATAAATTGTAATATAAATGAATGAAATTGTAATAGAAATGGAAGCAATTGTAAAAGAAAACACCAAATGCCAAAAAACAGGTGATCTCAGCTGTAGGCCTTTTTTGGCAATCAGCTCTTAGTGTTTTTACTTTGGAAACTGTACGATGATTATAGTCGACATCTCTACCTACTCGGATACGGCAGTCGAAAGCTTTTTTATTTTTAAATTCATATTTTTCACATGCGGCAATGAAATCAGTTCCACTCATGTGGAAATCAGTTCCCCTCCATGGTACAATTATTAAAGGTATTGTCTTCCCAGAGAGCGCATATTCCGATCTGCCTTATTTAAAAAGCATCATTGTTGCCCACACCAAAAAGTTTACTCTAAGGGAAAAGGGACATTTCTGTACACCAAGAACCATATATTTTACGTATTTTTGTAAACAAACCTTCTTGCAGGGAACTTATTCAATTTGCAAAAGCCGAAAAAAACCTTTGCTTACTGCACAAATTTAAAATTTTTATTTCTCACTATATTTAAAAGGTCTTTTCTTTTGTTTTCAATTTATTTATTTTTTTAATAAATATAGTGAAAACAATAAGCGAAGCCAACTAAAAGTAAAAGAATCAACATTAAAATGCGTCAAAATGAGAATAAGGGAGCACGAATTTCGATGTGAAGTAAAACTCTCTGTGAAGACAATATCTGTAATAATTGTACCCATGATACAATAATTTTTAGAAGGTAGTTTCACTTGAAAATTTTTTACATAAACCGTGTCTGTGACAAACACGCGATGATGTCACTGTTACGATATTGAACTTGGGTAATTCAACTTATTGTTTTGGGTATTTTTTTTTTTTACTCATGTAAACATTTATATATTTTATAACTGATCACTTTATTTTTAATATATATTTAACAGATACTTGCCACTGCTAATCACATCAATAAAAATCATATAAACGAAAATGCAAATGTGACCAACCGTACTTCTTTCGGAAGTACAGTACTTCTTTCGGAAGTACAGTACTTCTTTCGGAAGTACAGTACTTCTTTCGGAAGTACAGTACTTCTTTTTTCGCTCTTGTACTTCGTACTTCGAAGTACAGTCAAATGTACTTCTTTGCGATATTTTGTACTTCAGGAGGGAGATTCTGTAACTAGTCAGCGACAATTTCCGGATCGCTAGGATATAAATGTGTTTGCGTCAAAAAGTACGATTGCGATTCGAAAATTGTCGCTAACTGGTTACAGAATCTCCTCCCAGGTCCGTCTGCCGCCTGTCCGCCTGGACGATAAATTCGTTCAAACCATTAAAGTCGCCGGGGACCGATGGCATCATACATGCGAAGCTTTGCAGCTCTGAAGGTGTCGTGCAATTGGTTTGATCCTATTTATGCGAACTGCGTGAGGACCGGGTACATCCCCAAGGTATGGAAGATAGTCAGTTTTGCATTCATCCCAAAGGCCGGAAAAGGGCTCTCATGTTTAAAAACGCTAGAGAGACTGATAGACCTGGTAATAAGAAATGCGATTCCTGGTGACTGTCCTTCAAGAGCTCAATATGCTTATTGCAAGAAAAGGTCGGTGAATACCGCCCTGCACACATTGCTAAAGTTCTCAGAGGAAGCCTTCACGCATGCAGATTATGCAGTAAGGGCCTTCGAAATAAAAGGAGCCTTTAACAATGTCACTCCAGATGCAATAGTCAAGTATATTCATAATCTAGGGGTTGAAACCAACCTAATAAGCTTACTTCATGACAGAACAGTCGCGGCGGGGTGGGAGAGCGTCTGCTTTCAGTGCAGAGCCAATAGAACCACTCCACAAGGTGGTGGTCCCTCTCCCCTGCTCTGGATTGCGGTTGTAAACGACCTTATAGGGGAATTGGAAAAAGTGGGCTGTCGGGTGATCGCCTGTGTAGATGATGTGGAACTTTTGGTTAAGGGACGATTTCTATACACCCTTTTTGATCTGGCTCAAGGTTACCTGAACCAGGTAACTAGGAGGGCGATCAACGGCGGCTGTCGTAGAAGCCAAACATTGAGGAAAGGGTAGGAAAGACATCGGTTGCCTTGTACAGCTGTAGGGGAGCTATTGGTAAAAGGTGGGGTCTCTCGCCCAAATTAGTTCATTAGCTCTAGGAAGCCAGATTTATGCCAATATTGTTACACCTGTAAAACAGGAATTAGTGGAGCATTAAGAACCACACCTACACTGGAGCTTAACATACATACACGGTACTTGCGGATATTGCAGACAGAATTTTCGTAGCACGAATCGCTATTAGGTTAAGGGAAACCGGGTCCTTTTGTGACATAAATAAAGGAAAAGAAGACGTTTCGCTGCTGCAGCAAATGTTTTTATAGGGCACTTTAAAACACGTTATCTCTCAAGGGCTAGTGATGGGGATTCTCATAGGACATTGCGCGATTAGTAATCATGCAGTGAGACTAGGAATTTCGACTGATCCTTTTGTATCAGCTGTCAAGAGGAATATGAAGTGGAATCATCTCCACACTTTCTTTTAGAGTGTCCAACCTTCGCGAGGCTAAGATGGAAGCATTTTGACTCGCACTTCCTGAGCTCTCAGCGATCGAAAGTAGCCGCATTCCATGTTCGCGGCGTTAACTTAGCCCAACGTAACCTGTACTTCTTTGAGCTATGAAATAGTTGGTCACAGTATACGTAACATAACGCCCCTCGACTTGAAAATTTATATGGCCGCCTTTGCCAAAAAAATAAATGTTAGAAAAAAAAAGGTTTTTCCAAAAATAAATCGCATTTTCTGAATAAAATTGTTTAGTAAGGTAGTTCTTTTGCACTTTATATTTTTCTACACTCAAAATTTTTTTTCATTAAAAAACTAACTTCTCACTATTTTTATATAGAACGCAAATTAGAGGAGATGCAAATTGGGGTTCAACTGCTTTTTTGATAATTGAATATTTTGGTTAGTCTCAAAACAAAACCTGTATTGCATAAACTATAATATAATATAATAAAACTTAATATATTTCAAAAAAAGAAAATAATTTCAGCGAAAGAAGAGGAAAAAAAATTTCAAGTCGAGAGGCGCGGATTAGGGTTTGATTTTAGACCCATGGTTTCTTCAGAGAATTTTCTTAGAATTTAATGTAGATTACGTTTTTGCTATACGATTTTTTATTTTTTTTTCATCCATACAAATCAACCCGCTCTAATGTACATACATACTTTCAACATTCAAATTTTGTTTGTTTTTTATTGACTTACATTTCGGCTCCGGGGATGGCACCTCGGCTTAGCTGTGCATGACCGTTCCGCGCAATCAAATCTGTACTTAAAAAATGATTGGAACACACAAATGGTTCCCTTGGCAATTGCTGCTCGCTTAATCCGCAAGCCTTCATCCACTTTTCCCGTAAATACGGCACTACAGGAAATTTGAAATGTTTTACAGCTGTATTCCTACAGCTATTCCGCGTGTTGAAACATCCCCGGAAGCAGCAGCCCATTTCTTATTTAATTTTATTTTATTATGTATATTTTTGAAGTGATATGTTTGGCTTTGCTTAGTTTTATTTTTTTTCCAACGCCAAAAAGGTGTATTTTTTTAAATAAATTAGTAACACAAAAAAACGAAACACGTTTTGTGTCAGATAGCTAACATGGCGGATAAGAAGAAGAAGTGAAACTACCTTCTAAAAATTATTGTATCATGATTGTACCATAGTTCCCCTCATGTGGAAATCGTAGAGCTTTTTATTTTATAAATATTGGCACAAAATGCGATGAAAGCTTTTACTTGATAAAAATCTTGATAAAATTTCCTTACAAATAATTTATCAAGAAAACACAGAATTGGGAGGTTAGTGTTTTTAAATTGCTAGAATATAAGTATGTATGTAGTATCTATCGCGTCCCCTAAATGAGCACCTTGGCCATATAGCGTTGTAATAGATTATCAGCATAAACCACAAATTTAAAGTAAGTTTGACACATGTTAGATAAGAGTCAAAACTGAGTACAAGTTAAAGAAATAATTTAATGAAAAAAGTGGAGTTGTCGAATGTCGAGAACAGAGTGATATTAGTTATTATTAATGTTCTTTTTAAAGAATTCTTGTTTAAAACACACTTATATTCTTATGTCTAACTTTGAGCAACGGAAAGAAAATTTCCTTAGAAAATACTCTTACTAAGCAACGTAAAGAAACAAAAGTCGAAAATAAAAGTTACGAGCAACGAAAAAGAATTTTCATTGAGACGTTAAAAGAAAAAAAGTCGTAAATAAAAATTATGGGCAACGGAAAAAATGTTGTCTTAGGAATAACTCTTACCAGGCAGCGTAAAAACAAAAACGTCGAAAAAAAAAATAATTATGAGCCACGGAAAAAGTTTTGTCTTGAGAATAACACTCACTGAGCGACGTAAAAGTAAAAAAGTCGAAAAAAATATTATGAGCGACGGAAAAAATATTATATTGTGAAAGCAAAACTTATTTTGGGTTAAAAATAACTATTATGTAAAGTAATAAAATCTTATTTGTATTTAATTTAATAGTTATGGACCAATTTTGTTTTGATATTGCTTTTAACAGTTATGTCCCTGCATCAAGAGTTGACGGGTGAGTCAAAAAAATATTTTTTGCTTCACTCGTTCCTGGTTCCCAAAATTTTGACCATATACATATACTTTATTTTATGTCGTTCTGAATTATGTACTGCGTTGTTCCAATTCCTGTGTAATGTAATAAACAAAGTGAAATCAATATTTGACGTACGCTTATTTGAAAATTTAAATGTAAACAATTCGTATATTTGTTTACATTAACTCTCTTTCGAACCGAATTCTGAGATAGAGCGTTCTTCAACCAAATTCTGTAATAGGGTGGTTTTCAATATTTTCAATATTTTTTTCAGAATTTATGCGAGTTGTACTAGAAATTTCCTGAATTTCTCGATTTTGGCAAATAAATTTGTCATTAAACCATATTTTATTTGTGAATTACTATTCACTGATATTTTCACATATAAATAGTATTGACGAAGGTATATAAACCGCACTTGGCAGTGCAGCTGCTTTGTATCGGAAACAATATGCTAGTACGCAGAATGTCCCCATCTTAAAAGATTTCCCCATATATGTATATATATGCTCATTAAGATTAAGGATTCTTTCTCAAATTAATTACTGCAAATCAGGACCATCTATTATTACTAAATTGGCGAAAGTATAAATTTTATGCGATACTTCACATCTGTTTGGCGCACTGCGGTTGTAGTTATTGGACGTTATTTTCACGATATGCCTCTGCACTAATGCATTTGAGAACATACCCACACTTTGATCATTACCTCTCATCTGATGAAATAGCAGTTAACATCTTTGATGGTACTGCATCTGGATCGAGGCGTCTTCTCTTGGCATTAATACTTGCATAAATGATATCGTTCGGTTTGAAGTGCAGAGCGCAAACTTTCGATGATCCAGTTAGTTTAACACCACACGCAGAGTGTCCAGATTTGGCGATTTCGCGCCAATTTGGCGACTTTTTTTGGATATTTGCGCGTAAAAATTTAGGAAATCGCCATTGGCGATTTTTGGCGATTTTTTCCCTTCAAATACATTTTTTCCTATTATAAAAATATACAACACTTAGTTTTCCACGATAAGTTTATAGAAGAGGCTAATGAACTGCGTGATAAACTTGAGTTAAGAAGCATATTAAAAGACTGTCAAAAATTTTTAGTCAATTAAATACTTTTAAAAAAGCTTGGATTTCGTCACCAGAAAAGTGTGTGAATCACAAGAGGGCGAGTTTCAGGGACCTGCCAATTCACCATTTGACTTGTAAGGAAAGAATAGCAGCGGAAACTGAATATTAAAATTTTTTAACTTTCCCATGGAATAACTTTTCTCAGAACCATTCCATCCGACTCTGAAGAATTTTGGATAATTGCTTACGGAGGAAATGTTTGGAAATATAAGTAAATTCATATTATTATCCTTGCCGCACTCACATGCTTTGTTGAGCGCGTTTTTTCCCTAATGAATTCAACAAAAACTACACTGAGGGAAATAATGCATAGTAAAAATGAATACTTTATATTTGATTATCGTTTAAAAATGTCTTCTGGGACACCCTGTATATGTAAGGGTTCCTACGCACCCCAAGCATGCAGAGCGACGCTCTGAGAGCGGTGACAACACACACATACATACATAGTACCTACATGTTTATCCGTACAAATCGCTGTGCTGTGGATATTCAACATTTGAAAGCGAATTTATATGGCTGGGTGTAGTTGAGTGCGCAAAGATGCTTGTCACAAGTTGTTGATATCCGGAGATGGTCGGGTTGGAATTCCACTGCAGGCAGTGTAAGATTCGAAATAGGATGAGGTTGGAAAGTCTTAATTCAATACATAGTTCGAATAAAGTGTTATATGAAGGCTAACAGTTTCTGCTGCAAAACGTTTCCAATATCAAACAGTATGTTATCAAGTTTGAATAGCTCAATATATGACAACAACATATATGTAGGCGATTTTGAAGGAATTGTGGAAATAGCTGATCTCGCCTTATTATAGCTTTATTTTATTTTTAGCGCCAAGCGCTTAAAGGCGGATTGTGCGATTAATCAATTAATATGAGTTATATTAAATTTATTAATAGCGCAGTCCTATTGGGAAATGTGTTAATACAAATATTTTAAAAAGTAGGAATATTTTTAAGGAAATTGTTTCTACATCACTATTATATAAGTGATTCGTGTTATTTATTATTACCCTCTGAACGTATTATATTTGTTTTTGGTTTTAAAAACTGTATTATAACAAGATCTAATTTTTAAAATAAAAGATTTGTTAAATCGATTTCATGAATTTTATTTAAAAAAAAATTTGGCGATTTTTGGCGAACTTTTTTCTTCAAAAATTGCGCTTTTTTCTTAAAAAATCTGGACACACTGACCACACGCATTCATCCAATCCCTTCCTTGCGTAATATCTGTTGGCACACGAAACATACCTAGCATTTTAAACGATTTTTTTGTTTTGTTCTTTCTAAACACAATTATTTTTTGATTTGAAATCAATTTTTGTTTATTTTGAAATTAATTTATAATGTTGCTAGTTTCAAATGGGTTAACGCAATGACAAAACTGTTGTCATATAAGCGTATAACAAATAAATATGTCATATATTGATTTCACTGTGCTTATTATGATTATTGGTATGACTGCGGTTGGCGGCCGCTGTGGTGTAGTGGTAAGCAGTGCGCGCTTCCACTCCGCAGGGCTGGGTTCAAGCCCTGGAGAAAGCAACATCGCAAAAAGGTTTTTTCTTAACAACGGTCGCCCCTCGGCCGGCAATGGAAAACCTCTGAGTGTATATCTGCCATGGAAAACAGCTTCTCATAAAAATACAATCGCGTTCGGAGTCAGCGTAAAACTGTTGGCCTCTCCCCTTGTTGTGACATCAAGGCGCACGCCACAAATCGGAGCAGAAGCTCGACCAAACACTAACATATGTATAAGCGCCGATCTATTATTATGACTGCGGTCAAATTTTATATATGGTTAGTCCTATATCTTCTGTTGTTTAGAGAAGGCATTTTGTTTTGTTTGAACTATAGGAGTGTGATTTTTTTGCATTAACTGCTCGCTGAAACAAAGTGGAGACTTGTGTCTCATGTGCAAAATTAATTTCTAATTAAAGTTTGGCTGTTTTTTTTTATACTAATACGAAGTATAATGAAGTTTTTGAAGATTTTTTGTTATTAAGTTCAAACATCAAATTTTTAAGTTTAATAATATGTTTAACATTTAGTTTCCGTTTGTTTGTAAACAACAGGGTTTTAACAAGACATCGTATAATCGACGATCATTAGTACTAAGGTATGTAAAATATGGTTAGTACTCTAGGGTTAAATTTAAATTACAACGATACCATTTTTACTGGGAGGGCCCCATCCACAGAATTTGCCACGGGCCTCAGATGGTATAGTTATGCCACTAACGTTGTGCTTGCTTCTCTGTCTCTCTTCTATCAACAGCTAGAGCTGCAAAAGCATCGATATTCGCCGTACTCGATATTTCCGACATTTAAGAGACAAAAACTCGATATATCGATATATATCGTTAATTTTTAATTCTACACTGAAGCGCTCAAAAAACATTTACTCATTAAAGAAATGCATAGAACCATTTACCAACAGAAAATTTTATTATGTATATGAGGTACATATGTATGTATGAACAATATGTAAGTATGTCAATTTCCATATAAAATCAAAAAATTTAAATAATTTTTCACTTAAATTGCTTTGGTGAAATTGGCTGTAAGCATATATGTAATACTCCTATATTGGCAGTAAGAGCTAGTACCGTCCGAAAACACTACAGTACAGATATATCAATAAACACGTACGAAAGAAAAGGAACACATACGTTTATAAATAAACATGTACACNACAGTACTAGACTCTCTCGCTCTGATTTCGGAATGCTTACACATTGAGAAGCTAGCTTACTGCCAATATAGAAGTATTACATATATGGCTGTAAGATTTACTTTTTAATACGCACATACAGTGACTCACACTCAAAATCACACAGTGATATTAGTACAATATTCGCAATGTTTTTTCAAACTATAATTTTTTCCTTACTTTTTTATAAAAGTATACCTCAAGCTCTAACAAAAGCTATATAAACCTAAATTACAAAATTTGTACAAAAATTAAAAAAAAAATCAACACCCTACTGTCATTATACGCTGTGATCAGTGTTGCCACGGGCAAGTTTTTTTTTCTACCAAAACTTCCTACCAAAATCAACCAAAACCTACCAAAATTTTATTTAAGTTTTTATTATTTTTTTTTATGTCAAGTTTATTGAAAATTTAGATAACATAACATTTAGAAAAACTAAAACACAGCTAGTACAATAAAAATAAATTAGCTACGTATAACAATTCACATTACTGTACAGACTTACACAAATGTTTGTCTCTTTATACATATATATTCTAATTACTATTATTATTACGTCGGGGATACACGTGCTGCGACCTAAGAAGGTCTATTTTGCCTAACTTTAATTGTAATCACTCCAATCCTATTCTCTTTAAGAAGTTAGGCACTTTGAAAGGCGCCATGTTTAAAATTTTGGATGAAGAAGACAATCGTTACCCAAAGTGTATCAGTCTGCTAGTTTTGATACGTGGGCAGTCACATAGAATATGCTCTGGGGTTTTTTCCACCCGCTCACAAAAGGCTAGGGACCATGCAAGTCCATTTGGGCTCCACACTTTGCGAGACAGTTAGCTTTCGTTGCCTTCAAACTCTTCCTGTCCCGGAACCCACCACACCGTTATGTTATTGTGAGCTTCCAAGTGGTGGAAAAAAGTTGTACAGCTTTCCACAAGCCTTCTGCCGTTTTAAAAGAGTCTAAGGCCTTTAACCCGCCTAACTATCCGACATAATATCATAATAATCTGACCCCATTTGACTTCGATTGCGAAGACTTTCGCCTGGAATATAGTTGGGTATGTGTAATTTGGTAGACTTTCTGGAATTTTGGTCCAAATACGCCTGCCCCAGTACTATCGTCGTCCTTCTTTGATCCGTCGGTATACCATGCTTGAGAACTTTTGTCAACAATCATAGTTATTACCACTTCACAGCAGTCCCTTTCAGGAATTCGAACCTTGTAGGGTTTGTAGAAGGACAGCTCGAGATTATCCAGGAATGGATTTAGAACCTCCAAATGACCCCGAAGATCCCAAATTTTCGTGCTGATCATATTGGGCAGTCGTAGGGCGCTCCAGCAGGTCTTTTTTACAAACAGAATAAATAAAGGAGAAATGCCTGTAATAATACCAACGGCATCTTTTGGACAGGTGACCATAGCTCCTGTAATGGCCACGAGCACCAGTTGGTGCAGCTTGCTAAAGGTGGAACCCGCCTTTACTTGCGTAGCTTTTGGTCACCAGGGACTGGATTCTGTAACTGTGAGAAGATGTAGTGTACACCGAGTGCAAAACTTACTACCTAAAACTATCCGAATAAAATTCAGTGATTTTTTCGAAAGAGAAGTGTACACAATTTTGACAGCTAAAACTCATTCTCACACTTCTTGAATCGCAAAATGAAATGTGCACACAATTTTCAGTGTACACTAGCGTGGCCCGAAAATCCGCTTTTTTAGAATTTTGATTGGTAATAGCAAAAATATGGTTCATTATGATCTAAAAAATATCTGTGTGAAATGTGAAAGTTTTTGGTCAATATCCTAGGCTCACCCAAGTCCATCATTTGCATATTTTATATTTTATATTTTTCGCAAATAACTAGTATTGTTGCGGAACCTACCAAAATCCAATCTAGCCTACCAACCTACCAAATAGAAAAAAACCTACCAGTTTTGGTAGGAAAAGCCCATGTTTGGCAACACTGGCTGTGATTTTGCCGAGAGATCAAGCAATTTATGATTCTTGTTACGGTCTCATTTCGCTGCTACGTGAAACAAGTTTTTCGCGCTCGTGGGTTTTCCTTCTGGTGTTTTCCTATTATTTAAAGTCGACAATTCCTTTGCAAATAAACTTTTTTTTAAGTCTCATAGAGAAAAAGCGAAAAAGCACATTACTTTTCGTGATATGTAGTCACCGCTTAAACGATTTTTGTATACCCGCACTTGTGCAAAAGGGTATTATAACTTTGCTCACATAACGGTTGTTTGTAACAGCCAAAACGAATCGAGATAGATATAGAAAAAAGTAAACATAAATGATCAGAATGAAACTCGAGCAAAAATTGAGACATCTTAACGAAGTTTTGTACGTAGATTGCCCTTTATCCAAGGTAGGTTAGTATTGAAAATCGGACCGTAACCACGCCCACTTCCCATATAACGGTAATTTTTAGAAATACGAAAACTGCGATATTTAATAGCTACTTAAGCTTATTCACTGAAAATTGATATTTACAATGACTTTTAGACGCAAAATAAGAATATTATAAATTTTTGGAAAATGTGTGTAGCCACGCCCACTTATGATTACATGTATATATCTTGGTAACCGCTACACCAATTTCTCCCAAACTTGGCACAGTTGTTAGCCTTGGTACCACATACCAAATGAATGAAAATTTTTAAAATCGGACAATAACCACTCCCACATCCCATATAACGGTAATTTAGATAAATTCGAAATCTTCAATAAATCAGTAAATACAGAAGCAAATTTATTCAAAATTGATGTTTGCAATAATTCTTAAGCAAAAAACAATTTTATGATAAAGTTTTGGGAAATGGGCGAGGCACCGCCCACTTATGACCACATTTGTGTATCTCGGTAGCCGTTCGATCAATTGGTACCAAACTCGGTATGATTATTTCGCAAAAGGTAGAAAGTTATTGAAATCGGATTGAATTTACTCTCACTTTTCATATCACGGTAAATTTCAGAAATGCTTGAAACTTCGATATTTCGTAGTTTAAGGACGCTAATTTACTCAAAATTGCCACCAGGGCCGTCGCAAGACGTGGGTATGGTGGCCAGGGCCGGATCGTGAGCTCGGGTAATAAGAATCAAAAATTTTTTACGCCCAAGTATGACAGACATTTTATTTTATTGTAATACTAGCTTATACCCGCGGGTTTCACCCCACGTTTTTATACAAATATGAAAAATAATTTAATGATGATATTTTATTTCTGTGTCCATTTTGTTATAGCTCTTTATTTTTTAAGCGAGTTAAGTTATTTAGGTCGTCTAAAACTATGAAATTATAAAACCTCGTTTGCGCGCTGGGCATACGAAAGATATCAATCCCTCTATGTTTATCTTAAAATGGTTCCAGGGATACGACGCGTGAACGTGTATCCTTCTTGGAGGTGCCACGGAGGGTTCTAATATTTCCAACTAAAATTTAGTAACCTGGCCTTGATAAAATACCACTCGTCATTACTGTAGCAAATGCATCATGACAGCTTTACATTATAAGGTCGAACCCGGCTCTCCCTTTTCAATGAAATGAAATTTTTCTGTCAGTACGGCACTTATAAAATAAATCTCCATACCAAATTTAAGATACTTCCAGAGATTTTCTATCCTTCCAGAGATATGTATTAACAAATTTTTAGTATGTATGGGAGGCGACATGCCTCCTTTTTTAATAACTCACATTTTTTCCATGAGCAATTGATACGTTTTGTATACACAACTCCATACCAAGTTCCAGTATTCTTCCACAAACACTTCCAGGGATATCTGGCAAGAAAAAGTCAATTTATGCAGGAAGTGCCACGCCCCTTTTTCTTATAACCCTAATCTACTTCCATGAATTTAGAATTGATTTTACATACCCCAGTACCAAGTCCCAGTACTCTACCATGAACACCTCTAGAGATATGCAGTATGAAACAGTAAATTTTGTACGGGAGGTACCATGCCCCCTTTTAGAATAACGCAAATTTTTCTCCATGAGTATGAAATTAATTTTGTATACACATCTCGGTGCCAAGTTCGTTAATCACTGGCTGCTATTACTATCAATTAATTTTAATCATTAATCGTTAATCCAATTAAAAATAAAATCTGATTAGGTTGTCTAGTTTGTCCGAATTTGAAACCAAACACCAGTTATAGCAATAATTTTGTGTTTTACGCTTATAAAAAGCACATAATATAAAAAGAATTATAATTATTGTTATTGGTAGTACATAAACTGGGAACTTTTACAAACCTAGTTTGTAAAGCGTTTGTTGATATAAATCTTAATGAAAATGCACACCAAATTACTCAGATTGATGAGGAGCTGTACCGGATTAACTTGCTTTGTGTGCACAGGAAAATTCCAGCATAAATTAATTAATTACCAAACCTACTTGATCAAATTAAGAGTTAATGATTAAAAATTAAGTTTTTTATCGGGGTTACGATTAGCTGTTCAGTCAGATTAAAATTAATCATGGCTAACTGTAATCAGATTGAATTTAATCGAATTAACTAATTGATTAAAAAATCAATCGATTAATGCCAACATTGATTTCACATACATATCTCTATACCAAGTTCCAGTTCTCTCCCACAAATACTTCCAGAGATATATATCGTCATTTAAAGTGCAAAACCGCGTATCAACAAAATGCAAAACCGCGTATCAGCAAAATGCAAAACCGCGTATGTGAAGTTGTAGAAATTACTTTCTAGAGCGTAAAAACACTCATATTTCAAAACGGGTTCTCTTGTTTATAATGCAATCGCATTTCTGGCTAGTATATTTCAGGACGAATGGATAAGGATTGAGCCAAGAGCTTGTGTGAGCAAATCCAATTTTTGGCAGCCAATGTCAGTTACGCGGTTTTGCAGAATGACGATACGCGGTTTTGTACTTTAAACGACGATATGTATTATGAAAATTCCAATTTGTATGGGAGGGGCCTTGAGTTATCGGAATTACTTTCAGTCTAAGACCATCCTTGCGAAATCCGTAGTAAGTGTACCAAACTTCGTTCTGATTGGGAAACCGGTTAAGGATGTAGACTATTTTTCAATCCAGGTCATAAACCATATATGTAATACTTCTATATTGGCAGTAAGCTAACTTCTCAATGTGTAAGCATTCCGAAATCAAAGCGAGACAGTGTAGTACAGTTTTTGTCAATGTATTGTGTACTTGAGTGCTGTTTTTTTTATATGTGTTGTGTACATGTTTATTTATAAACGTATGTGTTCCTTTTCTTTCGTACGTGTTTATTGATATATCTGTACTGTAGTGTTTTCGGACGGTACTAGCTCTTACTGCCAATATAGGAGTATTACATATATGTCATAAACCATCTGTGAGCAAAATTTCATTTTCAAACAGGTGGAAATTCTTAAAAAAGTAGCCTATTTTCCAATCTAGGTCATAAGCTATCTGTGTGCAAACTTTCATACAAATCAGTTCAGTCATTTCCGCGTATTAATATAATTAAACTTTTCTAATAAGTGTCAACTCCTAAAATAGTATGATTTATTTTGGAACGAATAAATAATATAATAATAATAATAAAATTATAAATAATACCCTAATTTACAACGTAGGCCATAGGCTATCTCTGTGCCAAATTTCATGCAAATCTGTTCAGTCGTTTCCGCGTATTAATTTAATTAAATTTTTTTACAGGTGCCAACTCTTCCAAAAAATTATCCTATTTTCCACTGAAGGTAATAAGCTTGCAGAATTTCATGCAAATCCGTTCAGATGTTTCTGCGTATTAATTTAATTAAACTTTTTTAGCAGGTGGCAACTTCTAAAAAAATTATCCCATTTTACAACCTACTTTATAAGCTAGCTGTGTGAAAACTTCCATGCAAATCAGTTCACTCATTTCCGCGTATTAATTTAATTAAACATTTTTAACAGATGGCAACTCTTAAAAAAATTAGCCTATTTTCCAACCAAGGTCATAAGGTATCCGGGTGCTAAATTTTATGCAAATCCGTTCAGTAGCCCCAGTAGCAGTAGTTGAAAAATTATCGTATCGCACTCGACAGAAGCATAATTTTGATATGAAACAAAATGGCTTTGAAAGCAAATTTAATTGCCTTTCAAGGAATAGTGCCATTGAGCCCCATTACTCCTTGACCTTAAAAAAATTGGTCAAATATAGTGTTCTTTGAAAAAAAAAACATGCAAAATCCAACGGATATATTAAACAAAAACAAAACATTTTTTTGAGTTTTTATTATACTAATACACTTTACAGCACTCGGCTGGGTATTGGACCACACCAACTTTTTTTAAGAGACTTAGTCATAAGTAAAAAAGTAATTCTCCGTTTTTCGTAGTTAGCCTCCAAAATCGAGATATGGGCCTTCGGCGTTCGAAATTAGACCTTTGGTAAAAAATTGTTTTAATTATTAAGAAGCAAAAAAAGTAAAAATACAGACGTGGTCCGCCTTTTACTTTTATTTATATAATATATAACTTTTTTTGTGAAAACTTATATGTATTACAGGTGCTATAACGGGTGAAAGGTCAGACCTTCGAAAAATTAAAAACTTAATATTTCAGAAAATTTTTAACTGGTTTTTAAAACATTTATATCGTTGTAAAGGTGATTTAACCCACTCTACAGAAAAATTACTAATTAGTAATACAATTGAATAGCGTATTTAAATAAAACAAATAATTAATAGTATTTTAAGCATTAATTCGGTCTTGTTCACCGACAGCCCTGTTAAAAACAAAGCAAAAGTATATGTAACAGAAGTCTAAGGCATATAAAAATATAAAAGCACCATGGTTTTTGATTTTTACATAACAGGTTATATATAAAAATTAAAGGTAATTTTCTGTTTTATTTGCAGAAAGTATTAAATTGTATAAGTAATTAGTAATTTTTTTGTTTAAAATATTTTTCATAAGAAAAAATTGGTATTTTTTCCTTTTAAGTGTCTTTCTCAAACTTTTATATGCGAAGTATACAAATATGTATATTAGAAGAAAGGGGGTTTAAAAAAGGTATTTTTACATTTAAATGTGTTTTCTTTTTTTAATTTTTATATACGAAGTATACAATTATGCATATCAGAAGAAACGGGGTTCAATCGCGTTTACAACGATACCAACCTTTTTAAAATTTACTTTTGTTTAAAATATTTTTTTTTATAAAAAAGGTATTTTTTCTTTTAAATGTGTTTTTTTCTCAAATTTTTGTTTACGAAGTAAAGAAATATGCATATCAGAAGAAAGGGGATTTAATTGTCTTTACAATACATCAATTTTTTAAAAAGCTGTTAGTAATTTTTTTGTTTAAAATATTTTTTTATAAACAAAAGGTATTTTTTCATTTAAATGTGTTTTTTCTAAAATTTTATGTACGAGGTATACAAATATGCACATCGGAAGAAACGAGGTTTAATCGCCTTTACAACGATATAAATTTTTTAAAAATCAGTTCAAAATTGTTTGCAAGATAAGGAATTTAATTTTTCGAAGACCTGAACTTTGATCCCTTATAGCACCTGTAATATAAGTTTGCACAAAAGAAGTTATATAACGTTTAAATAAGAGCAAAAGGAGGACTACGGTGGTGGAGGTGGCTTGAGCCCCACCTAACCTTTGAAGTTTTTTACCTTCTATGTATAAAATACTAACAAGTGGCAACTGAAAGCCAAATTCTTTACCCGGTAGTAAAATGTGCCTTACAATGATGGTAGGCAATTTTCATAGTTTTGAAATATATTTTACGAAAGCAAAAAATAAAATTAGTGGAGATAACTTTCTTTTTTAAACACCTAGGATATCACTGACCATTATAAAGGACTCTGCATGACGGCAAAGTTCAAAGCTTTACAAATTTGTTGATGTCAAAATTAGCCTTTATAGGCATTTAAAAATTTTTAGATTTAGTGGTTGAATTTTTGTATAGAACGGATAAGAAAGCTTTAAAATTGTGATACTAAATGCCTTTCGCCATAAACGGCGCGAATTTTCAGTGATTGCGTTTCAGACTACGACTAATAAAGGCCTTGGACAGATATTATGAAAGGTTGGACTATACCTTAAAGATGCCGAGTACGAAGCTTTGAGTAGAGTAAGGTCCTTTAAGAACTTAGAAATTATCCTTGGTTATCAGGTCTCTAGTAATACGAGATTAATTGTTGTCTTTCACGAAGTTCTTTAAATATATCTTGCGCTAAATACTGAAGTATATTCAAGCATATCACGTTTTATTATGCGGGAAAATCGATAAAACAGGTACACTTTTAAAATAAAAAGTTAAATTTTTTGATTTGTGGGCACACCTATATTTTATATATGATTCTATTCGTAATCTCCTAATAAATCGATAAATATAAGTGTAGTTCATTTTCATCAAGTGCTTCAAAAGTCAGACGAGGAATAAGCATTTAGATCGCTGAAACAGAAAACAAAAAATAATTTGTGTTCAAATTACATGGAACTCACTTAAGTGGGACGATCTAAATTCAATGGCATCCTCCGTTTTATCAGATTGGCTTCGGTTTTCGAGATAACGGATCTTGAAAATATGATTAAATTTTAACTAGTTAATAAGTAACGCCCTCAGTTTTAAAGTTATTTTACTAAAATTTTGCATATACATACATATCGGTTTTTTAGTATTTCCTTAATTATTCCTTAAAATTATAGAAATAGGTTCACTTTAACATATAACTCCAATACAACTGATTACTCAGATAAGTGTTTTTGCGCTAAAACTCTAATTTCATATCTGAATAATAAATTGTATGCGTGCTAAATTTAAATTGAACCTATACCAAATTTCTAACGCAAAACAACGTCTGTGATCAATCAGTTGTATGGGAGCTAGATGTTATAGTGAACCGATTTCGATGATTTTATGGAATAGTTAAGGTAATATTAAAAAACGGTTATGTGGAAAATTTTAGTAAAATATCTTCAAAAATTAGGCAGTCTTTTTTATAAAATATTTAAAATTTAAGCAAATTTCCAAGTACCGCTATCTCAAAAACTGAAGCCAATCCGGTAAAACTGGGGACGCCATTGCATATAGAAGGCTCCAACTATGAAGGAATGACTATCAGAAGCTTTGTCGAAAAAAGTTGATTTGATACCTCGTTCGAAATATTCTGAGTACAAGAAGGAGCATCATTAAATGTAGTAAATCAGGGTTTTTACACACTTCTAGGGCTAGCAGTTACAAAAATGCGTGAAATGCGTCTTCAATTCGGATATTTTTGGAATAAAAATTACGCTCAAGGTCGCAGAATATTTTATCTTTAAAAGTTGATTTATTCTGAAAGCACACCTCTTGCTAAGGTATCAAATTATTCGTATTTAATTGTTTGTAGACCACAATACATACTTAAAAAGTTTTTAAAATGAAAAGCCTCAAAAAATATACGCGATAACCGATAATATTGAAAATTGTGAAAAGTAGAGTTACACACTTTTGGTTACTTGCCATCTAGTTATTTTTTAAAGCACACTTTGGTTACCGACTACATATGAAGTGTACACATAAGTACTAATTGCACATAAAATTTCAAACCAGTATATGTTGTGTTTCAAAAGTTATGACATAAGTAATTTTTCACCTCTTAAAAATTACATAAGAAATTCACTTGTTTTTAATATTTTTTTGAATAAAACATCTATAACTCAAAAGTTATGCAATAAATTGATTAATTGATTTTTTGAGGCTTCAAGTATACGTCTATGAATTATATCCAAGAGCAACCAGCTTGATATGGTTTACAACAATGCAAATAAAGCTAAATAACACAAAGGTTACCTGTTTTTTAGATTTGCCCAAATGCTTAAATTTTACTTCTTAATTTCGGGGGTTACTGCTAGTTTATTATCAGTTTAATTTCTTGAAAAATTTACCTTTAGGTTTATGGACCTTAAGCATACATCGAAAATTTGTTTTAGAAAATCAATGTGAGGTAATTGCAGAAACAATTAACCTGTTTGCTGAGCAACCGAGATGTCTGCGTTTTAAATAACACAGGTATACAATAAACAAGTAAGAAAGTCTAAGTTCGGGCGGAGCCGAACATTAAATACCCGGCGCAAGTATTAAATATATGTTTTTTCACCCTTCCGAAACCTTCCGCTAGATGGTAAGCCGAGGTGTATCAATTTTGAGTAAATTAGCGTCCTTCAATTTCGAAATA
>NW_016157168.1:216250-263602 GCF_001687245.7 Rhagoletis zephyria | reverse complement strand
CAGACGGACAGACGGACAGACGGACGGACAGACAGACATGGCTTAATCGATTTCTTTTTTCATCCTGATCATTTATGTATACATTTGTCTATATCTATCCCGATTCGTTTTGGCTGTTACAAACAACCGTTATGTGAACAAAATTAATATACCCTTGTGCACAAGTGCGCTCGGGTATAAAAAGTTTCTGCATACTGAACCAAACCTCAATATCCCTATGTTATTCGACGCGCTGAATGCGAATCCGACGTCTGCTTATTATGCATAAGATTTTTTTTGTAAACCTGTGTAATTTTTTCAAAACAAATCGGCAAGTACATATCGTCCCTCGCATGCCAGGAACATGAATGTGTAAAAATGAAAATTTTGGGAAATCAAGCTTGAAAGTTTTTTTTACGATACTTAATACTACGTTCAAATTGATGAGCTAAACATGTTAAATGAGCTTGAACCAGTTAAATGAACAAACCATGTTCATAAACAAGTTAAATCGCATGCAATTGTTGTTGGAAAATTGAACCAGGTAAATCATTTAACTCGTTTGAAAACCAGTTCAACGCAGAGTTGTATCGGAAAGCTTTCTGCTGCGGCCAAACAGAAAGACTCAAAAGCTTTCATTTGACATGCCAACATTAAAAAAATGTATATTCTGAAAAATATTAAAAATTTTCAAAAAATATCAAAATTGTATGCATGTCTGCCCGCCAAAAAAGAG
This sequence comes from Rhagoletis zephyria, assembly GCF_001687245.7. Classification (NCBI taxonomy): domain Eukaryota; kingdom Metazoa; phylum Arthropoda; class Insecta; order Diptera; family Tephritidae; genus Rhagoletis; species Rhagoletis zephyria. The sequence goes on along the minus strand of NW_016157168.1, from coordinate 262,887 downwards.
GCCAAGGCGGTAATTACTTATCTCCCATGAGGTCTCATCGTACGCAGAGATAAATAGTGCATACGAACTAAACATTTTGAAGTCTCTAAATAATCCGTATGCGTTAATATCAAGAAGCAGACATTCGCACAAAACAAATTGAAGCACAAAAACTTGATTTTGAATATTTTTTTTTGAATTTTTATTGATAATCAAACAATCGTCAAAGTTAACTCCAAATGTTCAATGTGGACGATTGTGTTTTCTAAAAAGCTCTTTTTCATTTAACAAGTTAAATGGGGCCAATTTGAACGTAATATAACTCTGCATTCATGCAATTGACATTGTGAAATATGTGTTTTCCGTGTACGCACGGTATTCTGGGTTTTGGTATAACATAGAATATCCAAAGGTTAATCAAGTCAACCCAATAACTCAAAATTGGTAAACTTGCAGATTCACGCTTCTGGCATATGTATTTACTTAACATTTATTAATTTTTTTACGCCTGTTCTACATATTTTTGTAGTATGAAAATAGTAGCTATATTTCGACACTTGAGTGGAAGATCGACCTGTCTCGGCAGCCAGTTCGAAAACGCCCTAAGTCAGAAAACTTTTCAAGAACGTCCTATATCAGAATTTTATTGAAAAATACCCAGAATACCCTATCTCAAATGAAAATATGTATATTGAAAATGTGCTGAGATAGGGCGTTTTGAACCGAATTCTGAGATAGGGCGTTCTTCAATAAAATTCTGTGATAGAGCGTTCTTTAACCAAATTCTGAAATAAGGCGTTCTTGAAAAGTTTTCTGAAATAGGACGTTTTGGAACTGGCTGCCGAAATAGGTAGAGTTTCCAATCAGGTGTCGATTTCCTGTTAATATTCTTCCAGTCAATAAAATGTAAGTTTAGTACTCCACTCTTTTTACTAAACTAAATTTATATTTGACTATTAGTTAAGATTGTCTTTTCAAATGGATCCATTTAGTTTACACGTATGTATTAATAATGATTAATCAATCAACTACATTAAAATTTCGAAATAAAATTTTCGAAGGATCTTTTTATATGTCAGCCCCCCTCCCCCCCTAAACTCGATGCTGGCGACGCCCATGAACCTGACCAAGGTTTCTCGATAAGGGGCAACAAACATTCTTTTTTGTTCGTTTATATAATGCAGTGGATAAAAGTGTATCTTTACGCGAAAGGCAAATTTATCTGTTTAAATGAACACCACTAATGGTTTTTTCAACCAAGTTATTGTTTCATTTTTTCATGGTAAATACTAGGGCTGACTATTTGGCCCGGGTTATGAGCTATCCGGGTAATCGGGCAGTATAGTAATTACCCGGGCACCCAAAAAATGTGATGAGCTAAAATATAAGCGCATTTACGATTATATACCGCAAACCAACGTACGTAGGAAAATCTACCATATCTATGGTGACAAATTGTACTATTCAAATTGTACATCCGGATCTAAAGGCAGTAGCAATAATTTTACGATTGTAGAAGTAGTATTTGACACTGCTTTTATAACATCTTTGGCATTTGGAAGTACAATGGACATATATGAATTACATATGAGAACGTGAGGTTTACATTGAAACGCTTACAAAAAGCAAATAAATATTAAATGTATCAAAAATTCATTAAAAAAATGCTTTTTACTGCAACTTATAGCATTTTTTAAATTGGTACGGGGATACTTAAAAACAAAAGAGTAGATACTTTTTCGTACTTTTTATGCAACATTTTTTATACTTTTTTTTTAGGCTGCGGCACACTGGTTACAATGATATAGACATACAGCCGCACTCAGAGTCGTTTAATGATTACTTAAGGTGTTCCTTAGTAACAATTTGAAAAAATACTGTCTCAGAGTCAGTATATGATTACTTAACTCATTACTTAACTTTTTAACGAAAGATTACGAATTATTTTTATTCAATCAATCTCAATTTCGCTAACGTTGCTGTAACAGTCGCAGTGGCGCAGTGAGCAGAGCACTTGCGTGCCATTCGAGAGATCCGAGTTCAATCCTCTGCAATGGAATACTTTTTTCTTTTTTAAAGTCATTTTATTTTTTTTTTTAAGTTTTATTGTTATAATAAATATAAATTATATATTTTTCAATTCCATTTAATATTTAGAAACTTGTTTAATTAATTTTTTCTTTTCTTACTTAAATTTTAAATTTTTTTCGTTTAGTTTTTCGAAAAGTTATTGCTAAAAGATATATTGAATAACGCTAAGACCTCTCCTTAGTACATCTTTCAATTATCCATTCGAAATACAGAAAAGCGCATTCAAGACAGTTGCCGGAATTGAAAGACTTTTGTCTTTCGAGAGACTGTGGTGAGATGAAAGACCGATGCCCGAATTGGCCAGTTACTTGTTTTGTTGGTCTTTTTGCAGTTTCTAAAATTTAAATTAAATTATTAAAATTAGTTTCCTTCAAAAAAGGTAAGTGCGCCTGGGCCACACTGGAGAGGTGAAACATGCGTTGAATATCTAGTTTGTCTCATAACCTATATACATACATACATACATCTGCTTTTGCTTAAGGTTATATTTTTTGTCTTTTTTTTAACTAGATTTCTACCTCCACCCTGTTCGTTCTAATTAAATTTATGTTATTCTGTTTTCCTTTATCTTTATCTTTATTAAACGACTTCCAAAAAAGGAGGAGGCTATCAGTTCGTTGAAATATCTTTTTTTGTTTTTTGTTTTTTTTTTGTTATGTATGTTACCGCATAACTTTGGACCACGTCAACCGATTTCGATAATTTTTTTTTTGCATCGGAAAGTTAGTGTCTCAGAGGTGGTCCCATACTAATCTGGTTTAGATCCGATCATTGGATTATGAAAAAATAACGGTACATCTAAATTTGCATATAAGAATTGAAGTCGGTTTTGTTTTTTGCTTAAAAATTACCTGTTTTTATCTTTATACTCTATCTGTTTTTGCTATTTTATGGCCTTATAACAATTATATTCAACAATTTTTATTGAGCTTGAGGCCGTTTTTAATGAAAAACTTATTGTGCAATGGAATCCTACTGAAAGAAGTCTGATGAGAAAACGTGGTGATTTACGAAATAGCTATCACTTCTACCATTTTTTCAAATTATTGTTGTTTTCGACAATAAGTTTTACATTAAATACGGCCTCAAGCTCAATAAAATTTTTTGAATATAATTGTTATAATAACAAAAACAAATAACTTAAGGACGAGCACACCTAAAAGTTAAACATTCTAACAATAGAATTATTAACAAAAACCAACAAGACCAATAACCACATGATCAAGTTTAAATAGCACTGGAATAGCTGCGCTTGATTGTAGTTGGCTTAACAAATGAAATAGTGGAAAAAAGCAACAAGAATTCACAAGGCGAACTTAGCACAGTGCGTAGGCAACTGGCTGAGTCAGTGGGATCGTCGCACAGTGCGGCCGAAATCCAAAAGTGCGGCCAAAATTGGAAAAAACAAAGTTTCCAGATCGGATTTTTTCATCATTGAGTTGGCTAAAGGGATCCTCTAAGAAGCGAAACCCGTTCACAGTAACGGCGTGCACCCCAAGTTCCTTCTTTATTTTCAGTCGGAATTTGGCCTTCGCCCATGCACAACATTCAGGTGGATTCAAAGGGAAAAGTCGTAAACGTGAAAAAGTACTTTTAGTAAAGGAAATCCAACAAAACCAAATGGAATCTACATCTGAAGGCTAGTAAATTTTTCTGAATATCAACACTGTAACAGAAATTTTTTTAGAAATAAAAATGTAATGGTTATTTTTTGTTTATTTTTTAACCAAATTTGTGTTGTTAAATGAAATAGTAATAAAACGCTGTCGGTTGCTACCCTTAAACCTACTAAAGAAAGTATTAGCTACTGAATAAAATAAAATTCAGCTGCCCAAATCCGCCACTGAAATTTTAATATATTTTTTCTTAACACGCTTATATTAGCTTCACACGTATGTAAAAATTTGGAGCTTTTTAATTAAGTAGATTCCACAGAAAGATTCCGAGTATGCAGTTTTATAGCCCATTTAATTTAGGTATAAAAAAGTGCAAGCTTAAAGTAATTGCGATTTACGGTTGATTTTTAGAAATTTTGTTTGTTGAAGGTGTTGCTCATTTTCATTATATCATCGAAAATACTTCGTATGGAAGAAAATGTAAAAAAAAAAATTGTCAAAAATCAGCGGTAAGCCCTAGCTACTCCAAACTTGCACTTTGTGACACTAGAATTGAGTGGGCTATAAAACTGCCTCAAAATCTCCCTAAGAAATCTAATTACAAAGCTCGAAATTTACCAGACGCCATACTGGATCCGCCATTTTGAATTTTGAAATTCTGGATTCGTAATTAGTGACCCCGAAAACCCCCTAGTACGAAATTTGGAATCATTTCTTCAAAGCTTCGAATTGTGGCCGCACTTTTGGATTTCGGCCGCACTGTGCGTCGGTTCGAATCCTACTGAAAGAAGTCTGATGAGGAAATGTGGTGATTTCCGAAATAGCTATCACTTCTACCATTTTTTTAAGTTCTTGTTGCATTTCCACAATAAGTTTTTCATTAAAAACGGCCTCAAGCTTAAAGGAAATTGTTGAATATAATTTATACTCTATCGATAGTAACATCCATCCAAATATCAATAACACAACCGATACAAATATCGAAAACTTCGATAAAAATATCGATAACAAAATCGATAACGGTATCGATAGAAACATCGACAAAAATGCCAATAAGAAAATTGATAAAAATATCGAAAAGAAAATCGATAAAAAATATCGATAACAAAATCGATAATAATATCGATATCAAAATCGATAACAAAATCGTTAAAAATATCGACATCGATAAAAATATCGATTATTAGATCGGTAAAAACCGATAAAAATATCGATAACAATATCAATAACAAAATCGATAAAAAATATATATAAAAAAATTGTTAAAATATCGATGTCGATAGAAATATCCATTATCAATAAAAATATCGATAACAAAACCGATAAAAATATCGATTACTATATCGATAAGTTCCGAGAATCCCGAAAATCTCTAAAATCCCGAAATAGTGCCAGATTGAATCTCTGTGTCTCTATCTATGTTCTTTTCTGTATAACTACCTTTCATGTAATTTTTCTTCCTCTATCTTCATCTTTACTTTTATCGGTATCGTCATCCTCATCTTTTTCTTTATATTTATCTTTGGTTTACTTTTATGTTAATCATTTTCTTCATCTACATATTCCCATTCACCTTTGCCATTAGATAAGTAAAGTGTTTAAATTTACCTTGACCTTAATTTTTGCATTTACCTTTACGCATCTTTGTTTTTGTTTTCATTTTTACCTTTGCCTTGATCCTTTTCTTTATCTATGTACGTACTCACCTTTACTTTCATCCTTGTATTGGTCTTTTTCTAAGTGTTATTCTATAACCTTTTATTAGCAAGTTTTTGTTAAATTAATACCATGTGCATACAATCAAGAAGATATTTTTTTTTTCAGCCCCAACCATATCCGAGTGCAATTTCAGTTGCACCATTTCCGTGTGCGCTTTCCGTTGAATTTTCCAATTTACCCCCAACCAACAACCGCCGCACAGTGGGGCAAAAAAGGTTGCTGTGGAAAAATCGATTTTGAGAGCCCAAACATGAACCGATCTCAAGTTTCTTTTTTTTTAAATAAGAGATAAATAAATTTCGCGTCGATCTATCCGTGTCGATTTTTTAAAACGCTATGGTTTTTTATTTATTTATGTTCAAAAATGAAAGAAAATAAAATTTTACGTTTGAATCATGATACAAAAAAGAAGGTAGTTTCAATAAACAACTTTTTGATTAAAAAGCAGATTTTTGACAATTGCTCAATTGTGAAAAATTTGAAGCGGCATTACCCAATTGTAAGTTTTTTGGTGTTTGACATTTTATATCCTAAATTTGGGATTATAAAGTAAATAGTTGTATTAATATATACATTTTAAAACTAATCAATATCTTATTTTGAAAACGTTTAAATTTTACATTAAATTCGATAACAACTTGCCAAATCAATATTTTAATATTCTGAGAAGTTGAGTAAATGAAGTCTAATATTCTTTTTTGGTCAATTACGATGTTTGATTTCATTTTTTGCAATCATTAGTTCATTTCGCTTGAGGAGTCACAATGCCCATACCGGCTTTTTTTGAAATTTCGGACACAAGTTTTCCAATAATGGTTATAGGCTAAAACAAAACCGATATCTAAAGTGCGTGTAGAACCTCCCATAGAAATCGAATTTTTCATAGTGCATATCTCTGGAAGTATTTGTGGTAGAGTCCTGGAACTTTGTATGGATATATGTATATGAAGTCAATCTTAAGCTCATGGAAAAATAAGAGTTTATTGGAAAATGCGGCGTGCCACCGTAGAACTAGGAATAGAGGTAAATGAAATCAATCCCAAACCTATGAAAAATGGGGGTATATGAAAACAATCTCGTAGCCGTTCAAAAGAGCTAGCGGTATAAGCCAAATAAACTAAAATTCTGGTGACGCATAAAAACCTCTGGAAGCATTTACCTAGAATACAGAGATAAGGTATTTTTCCAACGAAAATATGTACAGAAAAACGGGCGCCACACCTTCTGGAAAGTAACATGATCACAGGGTGTATCCCGAAAACCATTTTAAGCTAAACCTTCAGGGATTATATTCTTGCCAAGACCCACAGGCATAAGCCGAAATTGCGTCGCAAGTTTTATGATCGGCTTGGGTAAGGTTTAACGACTTAACCCCCCTTTGTTTTCGTCGCTACTGAATTCTATAAACTGTCAGCTTTCACACAATTTAAAATATACATGTGTATTTAAAAATGTCATGAAAATTGTGTTGCTAGCTTCATGTTGCAAAATGTTTCAATGAAATGTTGTGGAATTTCACACTTATTTCTTGTTTGTTTCTTATTATGCTATGCTTAAGAACAAAATATTTTTAAATCGACAAAACATTAATAAGAAAATTTGAAGGATTTTAGATATTGGGTATGGTAGCACGAAATGTCACAATCTGCTTAATTGTCAGGTTGTTAATACGGCGACGAAAAAGTGACAATGGAACTACCTTGTTTTTTGTATCATGGTTTGAATGCTTCCACTTTTTTGGAAAATACTTGAAATTAATTTCAAATGTCTGCACTTATTTAAAAAATTAATCATTAACATGTTTCCATAGGAAACATTTAATTAAAAAAATATTTTTAATTTGCCATCTATACTGATATATATTTTGAAAGCCGTTTTTTTCTAATCGAAAAACTCGAGAAAAGGTGTACCGATATTTTTGAAATTTTGGACCTCGACTCTAGACCCTCAAAGGATGATAGTAGAAGAAGAATAATTTCAATATATCAAGGGGGCGTGGCACCTGCCTTACAAACTAAAGTTTTCACACAACATATCTCTGGAAGTATTCCTCGTAGAGTGCCGCAACTTAGTATAGAGTTATATAATATCAACGCCAAACTCATGGAAAAATGGGAGTTATTGAAAAAGTGGGCGTGGCACCTCCCATACAAACTGAATTTCTGACATTAGAATGTGTATATGGTGTGAGAAATTCAGTTTGTATGGGAGGTGCCACGCCCACTTTTTCAATAACTCCCATTTTTTCCATAAGTTTGGCGTTGGTAAAATATATCTTTGTACTAAATTGCAGCACTCGACGATAAATATTTCCAGAGATATGCTGTCTGAAAACTTCAATTTGTATGGGAGGTGCCACGCCCTCTTGATATATCGAAATCGTTTTTGATCTATTATCAGCCTTGGATAGTCTGGAGTCGATGCCTAAAATTTCAAAAATGTCGGTACAGCTCTTCTCGAGTTTTTCGAACAGAAAAAAACGAAAAAAAGAGCTTTCAAAATATATATTTGTATAAATAGCAAATGAAATACAATTTTTAATAAAATCGATCCTATGGAAAAGTTTTAATGAAAATTTATTTATATAATTGCAGACATTTGAAATTAATTTCAAGTATTTTCCAAAAGAGTGGAAGCGTTCAAACGTAAACTTTTTTTCTTTCATTTTTGAACATAAATAAATAAAACAACACAGCCTTTTTAAAAATCACCACGGATAGATCGACGCGAAATTTAATTATCTTTTATTTAAAAAAAAGAAACTTGAAATCGCTTCATATTTGGGCTCCCAAAATTAATTTGTCCACAGCAACCTTTTTTGCCCCACTGTGCGCCGCTATAGAAGTTTCTCTTCAAATATGAAATCTACACATGGTGGAATAATAACACCATGAAATCTACAAATCAAAAGAAAATTTAATGAAACAACAAAACAAAAATACTAATAATTAAAAAAGGAAAACGATAATTTTCAGCAGTAGGGCTCGAACTGGGATCTCTCGAATGGTACGCCGTGCTCTACTCACTGGACCACCGCGGCTGTTGAGGTAGTGCGCGTAAAATGACATAAATACTTATTTTTAAAATTGATTTCAAACTGAACGAAAAAAGGTGGGTGATGCCATAAAAAAAGGGCCGCCACTGGTCCCATACTTAAATTTGATAAGCTCTTATCTTTTAACTCTGAGAGGAAACATTAATTAATATATTTAACGATCATTAGTTAAGTGCCCGTTAGAGCTAATGTTTGTTTCTGAGTGCGGCTTATTAAAATACATTGGCTTCGCTGTCTTGGTCATGTCGTACGAACGGACAGAAATGCTACAGTTCTGAAAGTATTAAAGGCATGCTGGTAGCAGAGGAAGAGGAGGTCCTCTTCTGCGATGGAGAGGCCAGGTGGAGAAGAACTTGGCTTCACTTGGCATTTCCACTGGAGAGAAACGACTGGCATGCTTTGTTGGACTCGGTTAGAATCGCTTAGGCGGTTACAGCGCCAATCAAAAAGAAAAATAGGTGGTAGATGTGGCAGAAATGCAATTTATAAACAAGTAATACAACCGATTTCAATGCTCATATACAAATGTAAGAGTACAGTTTTACGCCGGCTCCGAACAAAACTGAAAGTTGATAAATTTAATACATGTGTATTTTTAATTATCTAGGTTCCAGGTGGAATGAAACGGCGGGTACTTCGCTGGTACGACTACAGCTGGTCTAGAGGTCGTATTCAAGGAGGAGGTGACATAAACACAGCTTTAGGCCTATTGCCAGATAAGCTAAAAACAGAACTAGCATTACATGTTAACCTGAGTGTCTTAAAAAAAGTCACCATATTTCAAGAGTGCCAACCAGAATTTTTACATGATTTAGTTTTGAAAATGAAAGCTTACATTTTTACACCTGGAGATTCCATTTGTCGGAAAGGCGAAGTGGCGAGAGAAATGTTTATAATAGCTGATGGCATATTAGAAGTACTTAGTGAAACAGGAAAAGTATTGACAACAATGAAGGCTGGGGACTTTTTTGGCGAAATTGGAATTTTAAACTTGGATGGCCTTAATAAGTCTGTGAAAATATATAAATTAACTCTTAGTCAGCTTATTTAATGATTTCATTATTTAGGCGCACTGCTGATGTTAGATCTGTGGGTTACTCGGAGCTGTTTTCACTATCTAGGGAAGATGTACTTGCCGCTATGAAAGACTACCCAGAAGCACAAGAAATTTTGCAAACTCTAGGTCGGAAGCGGCTCATGGAAGTTCGGTGTGTAAATAAGAAGTACGGGAAAGCACAAAGCACAAAAGATCAATCGGAACAAAATGTATATAGCAATATTAATCGAAGCGATAGCAGCGAAAACAGTGCCTCAAAAAAAATTGTGTACAAACTAAGAAACGATGTAAAAGGAATTCGGAGCATGCTCAAAAATACAAGGTAAGATGCCACTAAAAATTTTAAAATATCTTACTTGTAGTTTTTTATACAACATTTTAATAGTAATTATGTACAAACTAAAACTAATTGTTTTGATGGCCAAAGCTACAACGGTCACGATTTCCCAACAGCCTCTGAAAAGCATGAGGTAATTTAGTCAAATTAGTGTCGAAATAATGCAATACTTGATTTGTGATGGAATTGTTCTGGCAGTATGGGAAGCATCCCCATTAAAATACTTTCCTCTCAGATAGTATACATTCATGCGGGTGTTTAGAGGCTACATTTTTGTGTGCATATAGTTCGGTTTTTATTCCCGTAGCTTCAGTAATTTTAGCCTCACTTATAACCCCTTAACGATACAAGATATGTTTTTCGACAGATATCCAAAAACTAGAACAAAAGTAAAAGTATTATGCACTTTTCATTAAGCGGGAGAAGGTATAAAGAAAAGGGGCGAAAATTAATTTAATAAAAAAAATAAAACAAATAAATTATAATTATCCAAAAGCTAAGGATTTTACTAAAAAAAAAATTAAATTAAATAGGTACTCCACTCTAGTATGTGAACAAATTGTGAAGGACAAGGGCACCCTGAAATTGTGCATATGGAAACTGTGCATACTAAATAATGCAAAAAAAAACGCGAAATAATGCATACGAAAAAAACTTAAATAATGCGATATACTGCATTCATGCACAGTTTCGGCTGCAACTCGAACTTACGTTTTATAAATGGTCTATAAGTTGTAAAGTGAAATAAGAAACTGAACTTCTTCCTGCGAATCGGCCTTCGGCCGCGCTTAGAGATTATAACCCTTCCTAAGTAGAATTCTCCTTTCTGTGTTGCGGGAAAAGATGGCGGAACTTCGTCCTGCGTAGGCGGCCTCGGTCGCGCTTAAGGATTATAAACTTTACGAACTACAATTCTCCTTTCTGTGTTGCTGGAAAAGACGGGCAGAAATATTTTTGTGCGGACCCTTACTAAGTAGAATTCACCTTTCTGTGTTGTCGGAAAAGTGCGGCGGAAATATTTCTGAGCAGAGCTTTGTTCTGCGTAAGCGGCCTTCGGCCCCGCTTAAGGATTATAACTCTTACTAAGTAGAATTCTCCTTTCTTTGTTGCCGACAAAGAGCAGCGGAAGTATTTTTGCGCAGCACTTCTTTCTGCGTAGGCGGCCTCCGCCGCGCTTAGGGATCATAACCCTTGTTATGAACCCCAAGGCTCACAGCTCAACTGCCATCCTAACGAACAGCAGCCGACGATTCTGTTCCTTAGTCATGACAGCTAGGCAGTGTGCACTGGCCTGTCCCGGAGCTACAGCTTCGTGGGTTCCTACATAGCCACTGTGACAAGAATCGTCTCGAACGCCATGAACAAGGGTCAGGCCACAAACAAATTATTTATTGGCACACTGAGAGAAAAGAGGAAATAAAATCACGTAAAAACCTATCAAAATTTTGCACCAGTCATCATGTACCATACCACAATCCTAAGACTACCCATATCCAAATGATCAGCAGCGCCGCATCTGTTTGGGCTGCTCTCGTCCCTCCCTTCCATTGGCTTTAATGATGTTACGAAGCCCCTCTTTTCTGCCAACCTAGCACTTAGCTTTCAGACCAAAATAAGTTTATTTAGAAATCCATAATATGCAAGCAAATTTATTTATAATTCAGATTATATCTAACATGATCTTAAGTTTAGTAGGTAGCTAACCCTAGAAATATAAAATTCACGAAAGTTTAAGATATTTTGTTATACTTAGATTGACTAACGGAAAATATTAAATGGTATAAAATTCTTTTTAACGTTTTTTTATAGTGTACAAAAAAAATCTGACTTAAGCAAGTTTAAACCATAATTTTAAGACTTATGCTGAGAGCGGATAATTTATCCGGTGAACTAGTTCTGGAGAGATTCAAACCAAGAGACATCAAGTGTATAAATTCTGTACCTTGGCATTGAAATTGGGGGTATATAAGCTTACTATATATGAACGTACATAGGTGCATCCAAAAATATTAACAATAACTAGAATAGAGAGAGGAAAAAATACAATAACAAGACTTACGATTCACTCCTTGATGCACTGCTGCGATGAAGGCCTCCAAACGTAGCGACGGTCAGGTGGTCGTTGTTATTATTGGCTTTTTACTCTTGTTGAATACATATGTACATATGTGTATTTAGCTAAATTTAGAGTATTATTATTAGTGAGAGTTACAAAATTCCACTATTTCATGCATAAATACGTACATACATATCTAAACTTCCATGAACGATTTTACATTCTCTGTACTGACTATTCTTTGCTTTTCAGTACATATATACCTATTGTTATTCCTGTTTCATTATTTGCTTTAAGTTTATTGGACTGAATTCTCTTACGTTTTCTTTTCTCTAGAGTTTGTTTCTTATCTAATTTTCCATTCTCTGAGATCTTATGTTTTAAATATGATTTATTCATCACTTAATTTTAATCTACGGTTCTATCTCTATTCCAACAGAAGTTATAAATGTACGGACACTATAATGAAGTTGTAGCTCGACACCTGGGCAGGTATGCAGATTACGATTTTCTTTGTCAACAATGCGAAGCGAAATGTGGGTTGTTAAACGAGTAACAGAACATGAGATTTTAACTTAACTCTGATACCGCTTTATGCATGATAATTCGTATAAATATGGTCAATCGAATGGGGTTTTAGGGATATCCCTATTAAAAGCTACATCTCCACAATTAGAAGTCCTTGGGTATTCCTACAGTAGAAACGATGTAAAATCTACGATATACTTGTATTTTGCCGAGCGAATGAAATTGAACAGCTTCGTAGTCCATAGATTAGAAAATTTGGGAAAAAGTTGCAATTAGGAAAACTGTCTTATCGCTTTTGACATAAAAATGTGAGGACCGCAATTTTTCGAGCCAAGTATACTTCTAGGCAGGTTAAATGCTATACCCATTTTTTTTTCGATCCCTACCGGTATCCAGAAGTCCTGATTCTTTTAATTTCGTTGGGATGACCCCTTTTTTATTTTAAATTTTATATTTTTTTTAAACGTAAACCAGATAATTTTCAACGTTAATACTTTATTAGCCGAAGCTTTCTCTTTGATCGCCGAAATCCAAGAAAGCCTCCGGAAGTTATCAGCCGACCCTCTTGGGTTCCCCTCTGAACCTCTAACTTCTCGTGCAACTCTGTAGTTCACTCTTATACCTTTTAATTACTGGTTATGCGTTCTGAAATTAGCGTCAATAAATGGACAGTAGTGGCACATAAATTGTAAACGGCTAATTACTCTTAAGGTATCGAAAATATAAAATGAATGATATACATATACATACATGCATCTATATACTCAGAAGTTAAAAAAATCAAACTGAGAGAGGGGAAGAGGACAGAGAGAAAGGAAGGCATGAATATCAAGTAAATGTGTTTATAAATAGAAGCTGGGTTATGCAAGACTTACACCCGATTTACATGATTCAAGTACTTGAAAGCAATTCTTGCTCATTCTCTTTTGTGTTTTCTATTTGCTTTTAGACGTTTCAATTCTGTTGAATTCAAGTTTTTGGTTCTTTAAATGGGAAGCAACGAAAATGCCAAAAGCAAAGCAAGAAAGTTGAAACGACTTGACGGTACAGACGCATGTGTACTCGTCCCTTTTCTTCTCACCCCCTCTCTTCCACATGCGAGCAGAATTGAATTCAATACTTGAACTGTGTAAAAGCAGTCTTATTTTACGTTCAAATTGGCCCCATTTAACTTGTTAAATGAAAAAGAGCTTTTTGGAAAACACAATCGTCCACATTGAACATTTGGAGTTAACTTTGACGGTTGTTTGATTACCAATAAAAATTCAAAAAAAAATATTCAAAATCAAGTTTTTGTGTTTCAATTTGTTTTGTGCGAATGCCTGCTTCATGATATTAACGCATACGGGTAACTTAGACGCTTCAAAATGTTTAGTTCGTATGCACTATTTATCTCTGCGTTCGATGAGACCTTTTGGAAAATAACTAATTACCGCCTTGGCTTCTTTTTTGGCGGGCAGACATGCATACAATTTTGATATTTTTTGATAATTTTTAATTTTTAATATTTTTCAGAATATAAATTTTTTGAACGTTGGCGTGTCAAATGAAAGCTTTTGCGTCTTTCTGATTGGTCGGAGCAGAAAGCTTTCTGATACAACTCTGCCCCGAACTGGCTTTCAAACGAGTTAAATTATTTAACTGTTTCAATTTTGCAACAACAATTGCATGCCATTTAACTTGTTTATGAACATGTTTTGTTCATTTAACTGGTTGAAGCGCATTTAACATGTTTAGTGCGTCAATTTGAACGTAGTATTAGACTTGACTTGACCAAAGGTGCTGGCCCAATGAAGGCTTGCTTTGCTTGCTTCGCTGCGAGAAGTGTCAAAAATTATTTGGAATATACTAAAACGTATAAAGGCTGGCCAAATGGCAGCTTTTCTTCACTTGCTTTAAGCGCCTTAAAATTTGAAATAGGCAAATATTTTATTTGAAAGCGTTTTGTAGGCTTTTGACACAGAGGTATGTTCCTTTCAAAATACATANGAAGCCCATTTAACATGTTTAGTGCGTCAATTTGAACGTAGTATTAGACTTGACTTGACCAAAGGTGCTGGCCCAATGAAGGCTTGCTTTGCTTGCTTCGCTGCGAGAAGTGTCAAAAATTATTTGGAATATACTAAAACGTATAAAGGCTGGCCAAATGGCAGCTTTTCTTCACTTGCTTTAAGCGCCTTAAAATTTGAAATAGGCAAATATTTTATTTGAAAGCGTTTTGTAGGCTTTTGACACAGAGGTATGTTCCTTTCAAAATACATAAATTCAAACAAAAATTTGCTTACTTAATTTAAAAAAGTCACAGAAAATGCAGGTAATTCCAAATGAAATAAAAATGATTCATTGTTTCCATATTTATATTAAACATATCGTTATCTTATAGTAAAAAGTTGCGAAGCCCAGTTTTACAAATTTTACACGAGAGGAAAAAAACTTCTTCTTCAAGTAAATCGCTTTTTTAAGTTATAGTTTTTTTTAGTAAATGTAGATATAGATATGTATGTATCATAATTATCATTTCTTTTAAATACAAACATTATTTCGCATGAATTGAAAAATAAATCTGAAAGTTTTTGATACATTTTTAGAGTTTTCTAGGAAATAATTATTAACGTTAAGGGAACAGACATTGACTTTTCAACCAGACAGCTGGTTACTTTGACAGCGTCCCAAGCCACCATTCGGCCAAGCAAGTTTTCAAAGCAAATTGAAGTCAGCAAGGCGCGCAAAGCAAGCCTGCATTGGGCCAGCGCCTTAACTCAGAAACTTAGAAACGATTACTCTCCGTGTCATCTATTACTTTTTCTCCTTTTCGTGGTCCTCAGCATATGTAATATTTGTACACGCAAAATCTTAAAAGTTTAATTTGTTTGGGGTGAAATCGCATAAAAACTACTATTGAAATAAATGTATTCAAGTGAATGAAATTGTGATAGTTTTTATTATATTTTCTGTCTTTATTTTTTTCGTTTCCCAGATGAACTACATTTATACAAAAAACTATATTTGTGTGAAAAGGCTCTTCCAGCTCATACAGCTTGATTCCGACTACTTTTGATTTTATAAATTTTGAGGTTAATTTGGCACAAAACCTTTTACTCGTATCGCTAAGTACGAAATTCCTGCGGTATACCCAGTCACCTATTTTGAAGGACTTCGCTGTGCTTCGCAAATTATACCGTTTTGAAGACGATGCAAATGCTTTGTCAATATTTTCATTTTGAGATTTTCGAATGAGTTTTAGCCTATCAGACCTTTCAAGGATATTCTCATCCAACGAATTTACCTTCCTAAGAAGCTCATACTCGCTAGCGTGTGTGACCATCTGCTGACCAAACACACCATAGTACGGAGATCAGCAAATGGTCTGATGGTATGTGTCTATGACATGAGCCCAATCTTATGGAGTTCTAAAAATTGGTTTCTAGTATGTAATGTATAAATTGAGGGCGGCTGGCAGCATTGTAACACCATTGCAATATTATTGTGAATTAATTTGAACTAAATCGACATAGTTGTTGTTGTAAGCACTGTTACGGGGTAACCCGCACTTGCGATCATTTTTTCATAAGTCACTTAGTTTTTAACCGCCATCACAGCCGCACCGCACAGCCTCTTACCTTTTTGTAAATTCGCCACTCGGGCAAAACTATTTTTGATTCAGTAATGACGTTGTACGTGTAATAAAGTTCGCTCCAACAAATATTTGATATTTGAATTCAAACCGAAAATCCTCAGCGTTCTTATTTCGTAAAAGAAGCACCTGCGTTTGAGTTCCTCTGGCGCACCCTGCGCCATTTTTTACTACGCTAAATGGCAAAATGGTCATTTGTCGCTAAAGGGCAACGCGCGACCTAAGCGAAGTACATAAGTACATATGCACATAATTGCCAGTGAGCAGGAAATATTAAAAGCGGTCGGCAGAAACATGTAGTCTGTTCCTTTGAACTTCGGACTAAAACCCGTGGAACCAGTGTTGCCGCGGCTCAAAGAACTTTCTAACCACGATTAGACGAAAAAGTTACCAAATGTAAGGAAAAATAACCAACTTTTTTACTAGATTAACAATTCAGTAGCCCGTTTCTGTAACTTTTCTCTACCGATTATTTCTCTACTGGTAGAGAAAATATGTCACTCTCACCTACTAATTAGCAGTAGAGAACAGGGCGGCGAATTCATATCTCAATTCGCCTTGGTAGAGAATTGTTACAGAAACGAGCTACAGGTCATCACTAATTCTTTTATATAATACGTATAGAAAAAGTTTGCAAACCAAAGAAAATCAATTTTTATTTGCATTTTTGAAAAGTAAATCCTTTTAAGGCTGAAATATGTAAATACATATTTTAGAAAATCAGTCTTCCCGTACTAGATGCATGTGTATGAATGTTAATATCTTTGTAAACATTACCAGACTCTAAATGATGTTTTCAAATAAGTACATAGGTACATAGTTTCCAACTTCTTTGCAAGAATCAATGAAATACCTAATCAGTGTGAACAACCACATTGTATATATTTTAAGATTAAGACTAAAAAATTGGACTTATTGAACTATCTTAATTAATAAAGTAAGCTAACTTAAATTAATAAAGTAAGCAGTAATGGAAAAAGAATAACCAAATACCTCTTTTATTGCACATACATCGACAGGTGTAGCTGGCCTATGCCAATTAAAAACTACAGTAAATATTAAAAAATAACCAACACGGGAAAGATCTTAACAACTTCACAGGCAAGAAAAAAATAACCAAAATTGGTTAAAAGTAACCAAAACGGCAACACTGCGTGGAACTGTCCAAATACAATTTTACTCTCTCAAGTGAGAGTAAAAGGAGAACAGATGCAGAAGTGCACGGGAACGCAAAAAGCACTATTTCCTGTAAAAACGTCAGTCGGTTTGTTTACATGTCAATGGGACAACACTGATTTGGCTGAAATATCACTAAATAATTATTAAAATGTATACATATTTAAACATTTCGTTGTTTACCTCCATTTTTTTACAACTATAAGGTTCTTTGCTTTCACCGCTTTCTGTTTTTGTTTGCACATGTAAATCAGCTGATCGTTTGACACTTTTCATGAACTTACAGGAAAAAAACTCCAGACTAAATCCTGTAACTTCTGACTAGGAACAGTTGCTCAGTTACTCTCTCAAAAGTGTTCCCACTTACAGGTTTTATGTCAATAGGACCGACTTCCTGTAAGTTCTGACTAAATCCTGTAAACCGGACTGCTATTGGAACAGACTAACGGAAGTAAACGCTAATGGCGGCAGTTACAAAAAAGAACCCGAAAACTCATTTGTAAACCGGAAAAAAGGAGATATGAACACAAATTAATCAGCGAAAACGAAAAGTTATTAAAAATTAAAGAATTAAAAGGTTATAATAGTTTAATCGGTAATTAAAAAAGAAAAAACCAACAAACGAGAACGAACGGGAATAGCGGCACCTGAAAAGTGATGCATGTGTATGAACATTAGGGTGGCAAGCAAACAAAGCTAAAAAGCGAATACTTTCCTGAAGGAAGGTGAAAGTGCTGAAACAGAAAAGAATCCAAAAAAAGTGAATACTTACCTGAAAAAGCAGGAAAAAGTTAAGCGCAAAAAAAGAAAAAAAACGCCTTGTATTCAAAAAACAAAAAAGTCAAAATTTAAAGTGCTGAAAAGTAACACTTTATACAAAAAAATAAATAAAATACATATAATCATACGCATTTGAAATAAAAGTGCATACCTAAAAAAGAAGTAAAGTAAAAAGAGATACATATTTATTGAATTTTAAAGTAAATGTGAAGATAGCTGAAAAGAGAAAATTTAAATTAAAATAGAAAAATTTCTCAGGGTGGCCCCAAAGAAACTGCTGAAATAAAGTCACAAAGTTAACGTACACATATAACTAAGGAAAAGTTCGGGAAAAAATCATACATATCGTCGTTTAAAGTACAAAACCGCGTATCAACAAAATTCAAAACCGTGTAGTAAGATAATGCAAAACCGCGTATGTGAATTATGTAAATTATCTTCTAGAGAGTAAAAACACTCATATTTCAAAATGGTTCTCTTTTTTATAAAGCAATCGCATACCTGGCCAGTATATTTCAGGACAAATGGATAAGGATTGAGCCAAGAGCTTGTGTGAGCAAATCCAATTTTTGGCAGCTAATCCCAGTTACGCGGTTTTGCAGAATGACGATACGCGGTTTTGTACTTTAAACAACGATATATATACATTAGACTGTCCCAAGAATATATGGAAAAAAACTTGTATGCAAATTTTGATATGCATACCCTCTATATTTGTGCTTTTTAGCCTAAATAGCATATATATGAAGTTTTATGGCCGTAGGCTAATGATAACCCGTGCCGACTTTTAGTTGAAGTTTTAGTTAATAACTTGAATTAAGGCTGCCAAATCGTCCATGAAAACTTTGGAAATGCAATAAATTCGAAATGTTTCCCATATTTGAACGCATTGCTAGTAAATCTGCATCTTTAAATTTTTAATAGGACGACAGGATTTCTCCCAAGGACATCGAAAAAATTAATTAATCGAAAAGTATAGCGGCTTTTTAATGGTGTATTACAAGGCTGCAAAACGATATGTTTTCTAGTCGAATAATTTGTGTATGTCCTGAAGAATTGCAATTGTAGAAAATTTTTTAATAAGTGTTAATCATACGCCCTGATGAACATTAAATTATTAAATTCAACTTGTATTACAAATTTTTTTCCTCATTAAAAAAAATACCTTTCATAATATTAAATAATCAAAATAAATCGTTTTAGTCTTTGACATGTCCTCTCGGGTTGATATAATGGTTGTACTTCCGTATGACATAAAAATTATTTAACTAAACATAATTTTCATATCGTACTGATTTACAACAGTTGAACAGCCTGAAGGGACATATAAAATAAGAAAGCATATGATTTAGTTTATTTAATATTATGTAAGGCATTTTTTTAAGAAAAAGGAATGTAGTAGAAAAGTTGAATTTAATAATTTTGTATTCATCATACGCCCTGTCACACCAATTAAAAAATGTTCAGAATTGCACGTTTTCAGAAGATACACAAATTTTTCTACTAGAAAAGATACGTATGTATCTTCGTAATTAACAAAACTTAGGAGCTCAGCAAATATTACTTTTGGCAACAAAATATCTCCGTTGTTGTGGATTTAAGCAGTTGTAACTTTTATCCGACATTACTTTTATTTTTCCCAATACTAAATATTAAAGAAGTTATTTATTAAATTTCTGGATCATAAAAAATGTTACAATGATATGTTCTTTTTAATGTTTGCTTATTGCAGTCAGGACATACCTTCCTGTGGTCTTGTACGCAACGCAAAAAATATTGTTTTTGTTCCTCATCAACCCTGATCAATCCGTGAAATTCCTGCATTAATTTTACCGCTCTTTCAGCTGTATCATTTACTGCTCTTAACATTGAGACCGTTTTTTTGGCATGTCGAAATGAATTATTATTCGTCCATGAAGAAGGAACATCCTTAAGGAAAGTTTCGTCGATCTTTAGACGTGAAAACAATCTCCTGCTTTTCACTGATACGAAGTCCTCTAAGTTTTTTCTGAAAAAAAAGTAATCAATGATTGAAAATAGGAAATTGCCAAGAAATATCCAAGCTTAATTCTTAATTTAAACTTACCATATAATGAACCACAAAGTTGTTCTTTTGTAGGTATATACCGTTTGCTGTGTTGAGTTGTTTTTGTTGTCGAAATTTTTCACAATCTTTGCCTTGGTCTCCAAGTCCATTTCGTTATCGAATAGTGATAAGGCTGCTACTTCATCTGTGAGGTACCACATGTGCTGCGTAAATTTCTGCAAAGCCACCTCCGATACAGTTTGATCTATATTTTCATAAGCTTTGAGCGCCTTCAAAAAGCGTAGATCTTGTAATGGTGCCTTAACTGCGAGGATACAAGAAAGCCATGGCTTTACGTAGATCAAAACAACAAACAGACGTCTACCAGTGCTGACTTCTCACTGTTACTCAATGTTGTTTGTGAAATTAGCAGTGCCATTTTGAGAGAGTAAATGGCTTTAGACATCCAGCGAGCTTGATGCATGGCACCGGGACGTCTGATTTTAAATTTTTGCTCCTCATCTCCGCCTAAAAATATTATTGCTAATTCTATAAGTTCTCTATAGTCGTCTCTTGAAATGACTTTGTTAAGTTCGTAGCGGTAACTTTCAATCAACTTTCCAATTTCAGCAACGTCGAGGCACGATTCCACCTTTTCTCTGTTGCATTCTATGATCGAAGGATCAACTTTTCTCCAGCTATCTCTGAACTTTTTAAAAATTAGTATGTCCGGGCTGTTATTTACTTGGTTTATTTTTCTTGGAATACGCTTTTTAACACAAGCTCGTATACGTGATGCCGAGGGCAGGCAATAACTTAACATCCCAGTGAATAGTTACCAAATTTTGGGCATCATTCTTAAAATCAATTTTTATTGCTTCCGAACGTTCCTTTCGTTTTTCCAAACGTATTCTCTGAATTGAAGATTTGCTTATGGAAAATTCATCAGTGTTTAAGACAAGTGCTTCTATTGTAGCTTCAATGATAAATACAGAATCTCTTATACTAAGCTGGCATGTATCCAACGCAGCTACTAATTTTGGAGTAAAAAAATCATTGACTGGACTGGTACAAGCGTCTGTGCCCCTGGTGAATGGAACATATTCGTTTGGTTCAGAAAATTCGTTTGAAATGGACATGTAGTCTTCAGATTCACTTGAAGAGGAAAAATCTTCTTTTACATCTTGAATCTCTTGGTCATTAATTTCATTATCAAGTCCTACTAAGCAACCAGGCCTACCCTGTCTTCTTTGGCGTTTCAAGAAGAGTTTATTTTTATCAATTTGTATTAGATGTAAGGCAACGGCATGCGCAATATCAAACAAATTATCGAGTTCACTCACAAAATCCTTTTGTCGCCGCTTGAAGATGTTTCGTTTCTTATTTGCATTTTTTTCTAAATCTCTCCAAACTTGGTATAAGTTTACAAGTTTCTTTACACTGTTCGGCAACGATTTGGTTGGGATTCCTGCCTTTTCCCAAAATATAACACACTCCCTTATAACTAAATTAGCGCTTTGAATAACCGTTAAATTCACTTCACGCATATTGTAAAATAATACCGCTAGTACTTGTTTATTTGAAGGGAGTTTTGAACCAATAATTTGATGTTGCGCATCGCCTATTAAAAAAATATTTCTAGTAGAAGCACGAAGTTCGACCGACATGCTTACGAAGTTGAAAACGCACAGAATCCACGAACAATTAGGTTTTGAATAAATAAATTCGCCTTGTTTTTGAGCAAACAAATTGAAGTTTACAGCTAAGAATATGTATGAAAAAAATTTGTTATAAATATGTAAGGTGAATTGTACAGTGCCACAAATGTAAGTGTAATGTTATGTAAATGTGCTACCAAATCGTCCACGATAACTTTGGAAATGCAATAGATTCGAAATGTTTCCCATATTTGAACGCATTGCTAGTAAATCTGCATCTTTAAATTTTTAATAGGACGGCAGGATTTCTCCCAAGGACATCGAAAAAATTAATTAATGGAAAAAGCATAGTGGGTTTGAAAGGGTGTATTACAAGGCTGAAAAACTTTATGTTTTTTAGTAGAATAATTTGTGCATGTCCAACTTTTTTAACAAATTCTTTTCCTCCTTTAAAAAAATGCCTTTCATAATATTAGTGTTTGACATGTCCTCTCGGGTTGATTAAAGAATAAATGTGGCAGTATTAATTAAAAAATTTGAAAAATATCCTTTGAAAATTGTATCCTTTAGTATCCTTATATATTTTAATAAGATTTAAATTAAACTAAGATTCTTCAAAACTCATTCAAAATTAAAAATCTTGAAGGATAATATTTTTAAAGAACATTTTTGACATGTTCCAGAAGGACAATTGAAAACAAAAGTTAAAATTAATCTTGTTTCGAATTCTTCTTTCATTTGATACCCATATCTTCATATTTTGTGTAAACTTTTGGAAATATATTATAATTTATGGTCCTTTGGAAAAAATCCTGACTATCAGGTAAAAAACCAAAAACGCAGATTTACTAAATATTATGTCCTAATACTGTAGGGAGTATAGTAATACCGTCTTATACCGAAGTAAAATGAGTAAATTAACAAAACACGCGAACTGCAACAAGCTTATTCTGGTAACTTTGGCTGCAAGTCGCCACGGGTTGCCGTGGTCCGAATTGGATAAAATTTTATATGGATAGTTTTCAAGACAAAACCAATCAAATCAGGGGGTATGCGTTAAAAAAAAAACAACTCTGGTTTTTTGGGACACTCTAATATACATACATATGTACATTTAACT
This sequence comes from Rhagoletis zephyria, assembly GCF_001687245.7. NCBI lineage: Eukaryota > Metazoa > Arthropoda > Insecta > Diptera > Tephritidae > Rhagoletis > Rhagoletis zephyria. The sequence goes on along the minus strand of NW_016157168.1, from coordinate 240,055 downwards.
GAAATCAAATTAAAACCAAAGTCTAGAAAGTTATATAAATACAAGCAGACGTAAAATTTTAAAAATTTAATATATATACAACGAAACACGGAAGTCAACAGTAGAGGCAAAATACTCTTCATTTACTGTTATAAGTTGGCGAACTCGTGCCAATTTGCAAGTACTCAAGTACATAACTGCTCTTATGTATTAACAATTTCTGTAGGTACAGGTTCTAATTGTAATGAAAAGTTTTGGTCTCCTCTCCGTTACATCTATCTCCGCTTATACTCAAATCCGCTAAGTCATGCAAAGTACATAATACCATTTATCCCAGCTGCTTATACACATATATAATTCTATGTGCACATATAATTTCGCCCAGGGCTAAGTATATGTACCAAGAAAAAGGTACTTGCCCATTTACCTGCTGGGACCACGCCAGTAAATAAAAATACATATCGATGGCTGAGTGGAAGATCGACCTATCTCGGCAGCCAGTTCGAAAACGCTCTATCTCAAAAAACTCGTTTCAAAAACGCCCTATCTCAGCTGCCGATTCAAAAACGCCCTATATCAGCATATTTTCAATACATTTTGAAGTGAGATAGGGCATTTTTGAACCGAATTTTGAGATAGGGTGTTTTTCAATTAAATTCTGAAATAGGGCGTTCTTGAAAAGTTTTTTGAGATAGAGCGTTTTCGAACTGGCTGCCGAGATAGGTCGATCTTCCACTCAGCCATCGATATACTCGACATACATAGTCTACGATATTGTGTAATATTACGTTCAAATTGGCCCCATTAAACTTGTTAAATGAAAAAGAGCTTTTTGGAAAACACAATCGTCCACATTGAACACTTGGAGTTAACTTTGACGGTTGTTTGATTACCAATAAAAATTGGAAAAAAAATATTCAAAATCAAGTTTTTGTGTTTCAATTTGTTTCGTGCGTATGTCTGCTTCATGATATTAACGCATACGGATTACTTAGAGTCTTCAAAATGTTTAGTTCCTATGCACTATTTATCTCTGCGTACGATGAGACCTCATGGGAAATAACTATTTACCGCCTTTGCCTCTTTTTTGGCGGGCAGATATGCATACAACTTTGATATTTTTTGATAATTTTTAATATTTTTCAGAATATGAAAGCTTTTGGGTCTTTCTGATTGGCCGGAGCAGAAAGCTTTCTGATACAACTCTGCGCTGAACTGGTTTTCAAACGAGTTAAATGATTTAACTGGTTCAATTTTCCAACAACAATTGCATGCGATTTAACTTGTTTATGAACATGTTTTGTTCATTTAACTGGTTTGAGCCCATTTAACATGTTTAACTCGTTAATTTGAACGTAGTATAAGATTACAACGGTACAACAAAACTTGGGAGGTCCATATACTCACCCCTTCCACTTATGCCAAAAATTTATATGTACTCACATTCATATTAATCCGTGCTCCTCAGAAAAACGCTAAGCTCCTAAACATACCTACATACGTATGTACACATGTCAGCACCACGTATATATGTATGTATATATGTAAAATAAGAAAAAAACGCTACAGTTTAGGTCGCAAACACTCTGCAAAAAACGTAGCGCGATAAAAAAGGTCTCTTGTACAAATCCAAAAGTACAACCGAAGGAGAAAACCAACGGCTCAAAAAATATATAGGCATATACAAAAAAGTGTGCTTGCAAACCGCAGCACCAACGAGCATACATATACACACATACAGATATACTATTGTGCTCAGACGCGCTTAGACAATATACAGTAGAGCTCATAAAAATAGCACCAAACAAGAAAAAATTGTTAAAAGTTAAAAAAAATAGCGCAAATAAATATTTTAAATTGAGAAACAATAAGATGCTAAGTACATCTTGGTATCTCAACGAAAGATAAAGAGATTTTTACGTTTTTTAGCTTTTCAATCAGGTCTCACTCCGAATTCCCTCAATTACCTCTTTAGAACTCAAAATGGATAAGAAAGCCCAAAGCTCGACTTCGGAGCTAGTAAACTATTCTAGCCTACAAGATTTTGTTTTTGAAAGCAATAGGTTAGAGTCATTTTGTTCAAAATGGTCCAGCACCCTTATAAGCGAGCACTTCCAAACGCTCTTAAATGTCAAGTTACAGCAACTTGACAAGCTATGGGACGCCCTCATAAGCTAATATAGAGCAGTATCCCGCTCTGAGTATTTCGCGGAATATAGCGGATTCATTCAGCAGAAATATAATAAATGCTCAGAAAGTTATGAGGACTGTAAGACGCTAGTTTTAGACGGCTTACAGCTTCTCGGGGCAAACTCTCAGTCCCAAACAAACACCATTTACACCACAAATTCCACCCCAACTTCGAACTCCCAAGAAGTATTCCTCAAGGTACCACCGGGCGATACATAAATTTTTCACGGTGGGTACGAAGACTGGCCGGCGTTCAGAGATATGTTCACGGCAGTCTACAAAAATCACCCCACAATAACCCCAGCTCAGAAACTATACCATTTACGGCAAAAAACAAGAAGCCAGGCAGGACAAATAGTCAAACAATTCCCTCTCACTGACGATAATTTTGAATGTGTCTTGGATGCTCTAAAATCACATTATGAAAACCATAGAATATTGGAAGACATGCAATTGAAAGCCCTGTTTAACATTCAACCCCTTTACTGAGAAAATGGTGAGCAAATCTAAAAAATTCAATCCACCATCAACAATTGCCTGTCAACACTCTCAGCACAAGGAATCCCGACCACGGATTGAGACCCCATCCTTGTATACTTATGCTCTTCAAAACTGCCCAGTGAAACTCTATCTCTTTGGGAGCAATCGCTCAGCTCACGGAAAGAGTTACCACTTTGGGCAGATATGAACAAATTCCTCACAAGCCGGTATGAAGTAGTAGAAAGACGTAACACATAACGGCTAGAAAAACTAAAGCTTTCCCACCCTAATTTCACCCCAAGAACGGGGAATCGAAACTCCACATTTATAAATAAAAATAGAACTCAAAATTTCCATGTCGATCTAAATAAGCCGACTTCATGCAAACACTGCAACTCAAGGCACCTCATGAAGACATGTGTGAAATTTAAAGCACTATCCTTTTCTGACCGTTTAAGATTCGTAAGAGAGAACAATTACTGTGAAAATTGCCTTTCTTACTCCCATCTAAAGAGTGATTGTAAAAGTAACTTCACTTGTGTATACTGTCAACGAAAACATCATTTTCTTTTACACTTCCCGCAAAAAACCCAGACCCTCCAACCCAATTCAAAACCGCAACGAACAACGAGTCAGCTGTCGACCCAGACCAATACGGATACAGAAGGGCCCACTTGCTCAAAATATGTGACACATAAATCACCAGAGAAAAACGACGTAAATAAAGTGTCGTCTCATTTTTCGAGTACGAACCTCACAACTCTTCTCCCAACGGCGATAGTACCTATCTACTGTGATGGCGAGTATCATTATATTCGCGCTCTGGTGGATCAAGGTTCACAAAAAACATTTGTATCATCCCGGATACAAAAACTCTTGGACTTGCCTATGANAATATTCGCGCTCTGGTGGATCAAGGTTCACAAAAACATTTGTATCATCCCGGATACAAAAACTCTTGGACTTGCCTATGACAGATGCACTGTGAGGACTAAATGTTCAACAAGAAATTTAGCCCACGCAAGCACCCGTAACATAAACCAGCAATACAACATCACGCAACAGCCAGTCAAGCAACACAAGTCATAGCAACACAAGTCATGGCAACACCCGACAGCATCTTCGTTGCCATGACAACGCAACATCACATAGCAACATGTAGCTGCACGGCCACGCAACATCAAATACGCAGCCTAATAAAGATAGAACACAGCCGCTCAACAGTCAATCAGCACGGAGCTGTGGACGCGGTTGAACAACAACATCTGGACGGAGGGATTGCTTCTGCGTCGGCAACTAACACCACAAGTCATCACCACTCAGAGGTAGAGAGCCATAGACCGGAGTGAGAGTTACGACTGAGTGGAGGGATTGATTTTGCGTCTTCAAATAACACCACGAGACATCGCCACTCAGAAGTAGTGAACACTAAACTCGGCTTCTATCACCGTCCACCACAGTTATACCGTGAAGCCGCGTACGGGTGACACCCGCCGCTACTCTCCGGCGTCACCAGAGCGATATTCACCGACGCGACCCGAGCGCTACTGGCCATCGACGTCAGGGCGCGACCAGAGCACCACTTGTCAGCGACATCAGAGCGCTACTCTCCGAGATTGCAAGAGCGCTACTCACCGACGTTGGTAGAGCGCTACTCACCGGCACGACCAGAGCGCAACTCACCTACATTGCAAGAGCGCTATATATCGACGCGGCCAGAGCACCACTTACCGACGTTAGCAGCATGCCATTCATCGGCTTCAGCAGAGCGCTGCCCACCAGGACCAAGCCACGCCACTACAGCCTAACGGGGTAGTAACGAAACAAGAAACCGTTACCCAGTTGATAGTAAGTAAGAGAACAATCTAATAAAGTACGATTTGCCGCAGCCCTGAAACTACAAATTTGTTGTGGGGAACCCTGGACACGGCGAGTATACCCAGCATTGTAAAAGAATCATCGGGCCAACCAAAACGCTTCGTTACAGCACTATTCGAGATTTCTGAAATGGGTGGAATGGTGGTCCAAACTCAAAGAAAATGTGCGAAATCACACTCTGCTCAGCAGATCGAGCCCAGAAAATAAAGACTCAAGCTATTATTTTGCCCCAATTGACCCATTTCCTCCCTACTTCCAATATCTCTCATATTAGCTTAGAGGAGATAAAACGATTGCGGCTCGCCGATCCCAACTGTTTCACCCCAAAAAAAAAAATATACAGTCCCGTTCACATGGTTAGACGCACTTGAAAGGGTAAGGAAAATTTTGAAATCTAAGAATTATGAGTCGCAATATAAAAACAATAAGAATACAGAATGATATGCCAATTCATACTAAAACAACATTTACCCTAACCAGTTCAAACTACCTGTGCATAACGGGAGCTTTCCCAATTTCTTGGGTCTATATTCATAATAAGTGCTATTTAATCGTTCATTAGATTAGACGCAGTCGCTAAAATAACATCGTACGCGTTTTGTGAATAAAATCAATCTTATTCAGAACACTAAAATTTAGTGCTTTTATTGTGATTTGTTTAAAATGGGTAAAAAAAATTTTTTAAGTTTACTAGAAAGAGAAAAAATAGACTTTTATCACCCTCAACGCCTTTCAAACCGGGCAATAGCCAAAAAATTGGGCGTAGCTCGAGAACTGTAGATAGGTACCTGAAGGACCCTGAATCTTACAGAAAAATTATAAGGGGAACGTATCGAGTACCTTAAGTCCACGGCAGAAGCGAAAAATTATAAACATAGCCTCGAACACGGCACTTACTGTGCCCAGGATCAGGGATGAAGCCGGAGTTTCTGCAAGTGTATCTGCCGTAAGAAGAGTTATTTGAAGTGCTGGACATTTAAAGAGAATGAAATGAAAGAAAAAAACACCTTTAAATGCCGAACGCAGGGGAAAACGCCTTCAATTTGCGCGGGCGCATATGACGTGGGACGTTCATGAGGGAACGCATGTTAATGATTGGCGCTTTGTGGTTTTTACCGATGAAAAAAATTTAATTTTAATGGACCGGACGGATGTCAGTACTATTTTCATGATATGAGAAAAGAAGAAGTTTTCCTCAGCCGTCATCATCGCAGAGAAGGTGGTGTAATGATTTGGGGTACAATCACCTATTATGGGACTATTGAATTAGTATTTGTGCATGGGAAAATGACTGGCCAGACCTACAAAACACTCCTCGAACAGGTTTTTGGATTCTTCAACAGGATAATGCCCCAATTCATACTGCACGTCTCGTGAAAACTTGTGTAGCAAGTGAAAATGTGAAATTACTGGAATGGCCACCATTTTCTCCAGATATTAACATAATAGAAAATGTGTGGGGATGGCTAACATGAAAAGTGTATGATGGAGGAAAGCAATACAATGACAAAAAACCATTAATCAATGCCATAAAAAGTGCCTGGGCTGGATTACAATTGGATTACCTAAAATCACTATATGACCATACGAAAGACCGTATTTTTGCTGTTATTTCTAATAAAGGAGGAAATACAAAATATTAAATAGCGTGTTGAAATAACTTTATTAAAATTAAATAAAAAATAAACTTACTTGGTAGAACGAAAAATTTGTTTTCTTCAGTTTTTGGATGTTGCGCCTAATCTAATAAACGTCAAACATATAAGTACTCTTTGGCAAGCTTTGAAATATTGCTAAAAAAACACCACTATGTTTACTTGGTTGTAATTGGTTTATGTGTAAGTTATTTTAGTTTGAACAGTTATTTATTTCTGTGTTATAAATGCTTTACATAAATTAGCAATAATTCATAAAGCTTCAAATTTGTTGTGCGCATGGGGGTGCGTCTAACCATGTAAACGGGACTGTATATCATAATCGGCAGTGATCTAATCCCCCGAATTCTCCTACAAGAGCTGAAAAAAACATAAGCGGTAGCCTCATAGCGCAGAACACGATATTCGGATGGATTCTGAGCGACCCAATCCAGGAAAGGATCTCAACATTTACCACACAGGTAACCGAACCCCAGGATGAAGAAGTTTTGGGAACAGGTGGAAGGAGCTATCACTTAACCCCGTTCAAGTGAAGAGTACTTCTGTAAGGACCTGTATTGACGTACTACAATCCGGCACGCAGACGGACGATACAGAGTGAAACTATCCATCAAACCGAATTCCCAGACACCGTTGCTCTAGGTCACTCTCGGCTAGCAGCGCAGCAGGAGTACATCATCATCGAAAGAACTCTGGAGAAAAAAATCTGACCTCTGCAAAAGGTACTCAGAAGTTCTGGAAGAATACGTCACCATGGACCATATGGAGCCCACCTCATACCAAGAAGTCACCAAAGACGGTTAATACTTCTTCTTTTATTTACCGCACCACGCTGTTATAAAACCAGACAGCAAAACAACAAAGGTACGCGTAGTATTTAATGCTTCCAGAATACCCCACTCTGGAAACTCACTTAATGACGTACTGTACACTGGCCCAACCCTTCAAAACGACTTAATGCTCAACATTCTCCGATGGCGCCTCTACAAGTTCGTTTTTAATGACGAATCGAAAAGATGTATCGCCAAATTCTTGTCCACCAGGAAGATCAAGACTTCCAAAGAATCGTCTTTCGAAGGTCTCAAAATAAGCCCATAGAAGATCTCAGGCTGAAAACGGTCACATTTGGCGTCAATTGCGCTCCCTATCTTGCAATCCGTACGCTTCATCAGTTAGCGCAGGATTGTCAAGACGAATTCCCGCTCGCCAGCAATATCCTCCTACGCAAAACATACGTGGGTGATATTCTCTCGCATGTTATACAGTCCAGTATAAGCTCATTAGCCCAAGTTAAAGACGCCCTAAAATCTGCACGCTTTCCACTACGAAAAATCACCTCAAATCACCCAAAACTCCTGGAATCAATCCGAGACTCCGAGGTCCTTGATGTTGATTTTCTCCAGTTTCAGGATACTAGCTCTACAAAAACTCTAGGCATAAAATTAAACGCGCTAACGGACTCCTTCTCCTACACATACGATCCTGTTCCCTCTGCCAACTCGAGGACAAAACGGCAAATATTATCAGCGGTAGCGAAATTGTTAGTCCCGGCAGGATGGCTAACACCAATAATGATTTCCGCTAAAATGCTCCTTCAGCAACTATGGATGGAAGGAACCGAATGGTACGAGCACGAAAAACCCGGCGCTTTCCACAAATGGAACACTCTGCGCGAAAATCTCCCCGCGATTAATAAATTGTAATTCCCCGCCGGGTGCGATTCTCCCCTACTCACCGTGTACAAGTACATGGGTTTTCAGACGCCTCTGAAAAAGCTTATTGCGCCTGTATCTACCCCCGAGCACAAATTGACGAAAACTCCTTCTCGTCATACATACTCGCAGATAAAAGTAAGGTAGTCCCCCTGCAAACAGTCAGCCTCCCCAGACTTGAGCTCTGTGGAGCCGTTCCACTCTCCAAGTTGGTTAATCAACTTCACTTCCATCTAGATTTACCTGTTCTGGACTTATACCTCTGGTCAGGTTCTTCCATTGTGTTGGCGTGGTTAGAAAAACCACCACACACTTGGAAAACTTATGTGGCCAATAGAATTTTGCTCATACTACAAAATGTGAGCAATGCCACTTGGCGGCATGTGCCTTGTGCAGATACTCCTGCCGATCTAGCCGCCCGCGGATGCCAGCCCCAGGATCTTGCGACATGCGCATTATGTTGGAATGGCCCAGAATGGCTGCAAAACCTCCCCACTTTGTGGTCAAAAAACCCCTCTCCACATTCGTCACCCACGGACCAACTACGTATAGAATCCCTGTACACGATTGAATCGGTTGATATACTTGAGCGTTTTTCCTCCTTTGCTCGAGCGTTGCGAGTTTATGTATCGGTTTATAAGCGCAGCTAGAAAGCAACCGATACCCACTTCTCTCCCCTTAACGCACGAGGAAATAAACCAAGCCAAATTAAGTATTATCGTTCAGACTCAAAGCCAGTACTATATATCAACGAAATCAGCTCATTAAATGCAGGGAAATTTATTAGCAAAAAAAATCTTTACTGACTCTGAATCCAAAAGTGGATAGAGCTGGAATTCTGCGCGTGAATGGAGGTTTAGATTATGCAGCTCTCAGTTCCAATGAACGTCACCCGATCATAATTCCATAAAGTTCAAAGCACTTTTCTCCACGCTGACAAATAGCTCATGATTCGAATGGTGCAGCAAGAATATTATATCCCCAGGTTGAAACAGAAGATAAAAAGTGCATCTTTCATTGTAAGGTCTGCACAATCTATAAACAAAACATGCGTTCACAGATAATGGTTGCGCTTCCTCCTGAATGATCCACCTACACTAGCGTGGGCCGAAAATGCGCTTTTTTAGAATTTTGATTGGTAATAGCAAAAATATGGTTCACTATGCTCTAAAAACAATCTGTGTGAAATATGACAATTTTTGGTCAATATCTTAGGCTCGCCTAAGTCCATCAAAGTTCAATAGGGCCAAAAAATAAAAATCAATATATAAATTAAGTAATACATTTCTTTACTAAAATTGCAATAATCTTCTAAAGTATTAGTCCTACATAATTAAGTATATGGACCTTTGTTGTAGAGAATCGAAGTAAGCTAAGAAACAATTTTATTTTAGTACTTGAACTTTGATGGACTTGGGCGAGCCTATGATATCGACTAAAAACTTTCACATTTCACACAGATATTTTTTAGAGCATAAAGGACCATATTTTTACTATTACCAATCAAAATTCTAAAAAAGCGGATTTTCGGCCCACGTCTTGAGATTAGCAATTAGTGACTATTTTTGTGACTTGAGACGATTGGGATATTCGGAAGGAGAGAGTCACAAAAAGTTCACCAAAAATGTGTGGTGAAAGCAAACACAGACAATCAACTGATAGTGTTTATATATGCCTTTTGCCCGCGCCGCTCAAAGAGTCGCAATGGCCGAGTGGTCAAAGCATTAGGCTGGCAGCCGAGAGGGTCCGGGTTCAAGTCCTCCTAGGCCGTAGAGGATTTGTTATTTTTTTTTTATTTAGTATTTTTTTATTTTTTTATTAGTGTTATTTTTTTAACAATTTTTAGATTTTAATGTTTTAAAAACAAAAAAAAATTAAATTTTTTTCAATACATTTGTATGATATTAAAGCATTTTGGTTTATTTCCTAATGAAATTCTTGTTGAACAAATTTCCTCGCTTCAGTTTCGTTTTTTTTTTAAATAAAATGGAAAGAAATAAGCTTTTCCTCCCTACTTCTATTTTTGTGACCTGCTCTTAGCCAGCTGACAAATTAGTGACATATTTTTAAGACTAGAGACGTGAGACAGCGTACTGAATACCTAATGTGACCAAACGAACTTCTTTCGGAAGTACAGTAATTCTTTTTTCGCTCTTGTACTTCGTACTTCGAAGTACAGTCAAATGTACTTCTTGCTATATTTTGTGCTTCAGGCGGAAGATTTGGTAACCAGTTGGCTACACTTTTCGGATCGCTATCGCACTTTTTGAAACATGATATAAATATCATAGTCAGTTTTTGCTAAAAACGATACAGAGAGTGGGGGAGCGCCTGCACTCAGTGCAAAGTCATTAGAAGCACTCCACAAGGTGGTGTTCTCTCTCCCCTGCTCTGGATTGCGGTTGTAAACGACCTTCTAGAGAAACTAAAAAAAGTGGGCTGTCGGGTGATCGCCAATGAAATGATGTGGAACTTTTGGTTAAGGGACGATTTGTAGACACCCTTTTTCATCTGGCTCAAGGTTACCTGAACCAGGTAACTAGGTGGGCGATCAACGGGGACTGCCGTGGAAGCCTATCATTGAGGAAAGAGTAAGAAAGGTGTCGGTTGTTTTGAACTGTTTTAGGGGAGCTATGGGTAAAACGTGAGGTCTCTCGCCCAAATTAATTCATTAACTCTATGAAACCAGATTTAAGCCTATATTGTTTCAAGGAGCCCTTGTCTGGTAGATCTCCCATACCTACACTGGCGCTTAACATACATATGTTGAACACGGCGCAGCACGAACTGCTATTGGGCTAAGGGAAACCGGGTCCTTTTGTGACATAAAAAAGGAAAAGACGTTTATCTGCTTCAGCAAATGTTTTTATAGGGCACCTTAAAACACGTTACCTCTCAAGGGCTAGTGATTGGCGTTCTGACAGGCCATTGTGCGATTGGTATTCATGCGGTGAGACTAGGAATTTCAACTGATCCTTTTTTATCAGCAGTCAAGAGGAAGATTAAGTGGAATCACCTCCACGCTTTCTTTTAGACTGTCCAACCTTCGCGAGGCTAAGATGGAAGCATTTTCGCTCGACCTTTTGAATAAAAAGTGCGCTCTCAGGGTTCGAAATTATCCGCATGCGAAATTTCGTAATCGGCTCGCGGCGTTAACTTAACCCAACCGAACCTGTACTTCTTTGAGCTACGAAATAGTTGGTCACATTATGAATACCAAATAGTCTCAAAATCCAAGTTCACCACCAAAAGTCACTATTAGTGACTAGAGACCGCTTACTGAATGCCAGGGTTAGAGTTATGCTCAAATCTGACCACTGAAGCGTTCACGGCAGCTTTTACCAGAACTCTCGGCCGCCGCGGAGTTCCCCACAGAATCATGTCCGACAACGTAAAAACCTTCGTAGCTGCGCAGCGAACGCTGCAAAGAGAATTCTCACAATTTCTTGAAGAGGCTACTGATATCGCGGAAAAGTACGCGACCCACGGATTTTCCTGGCAGTTCATCCCACCATATGCTCCTCACATGGGCGGACTCTGGGAAGCGGCTGTAAAAAGCTTTAAAACCCATTTAACGAAGGTAGCAGGGAATCATAAATTCACCTTCGAAGAATTTACCGCTCTCCTTATTCGAATTTAAGCGGTGTTAAATTCGAGGCCGCTCTCCCAAATGTCTCAGGATAGCGTTAATGCCAGGACATTTCTTACGTGGTGGCCCATTACTCTCTCGGCCTGAGCCTCAATCTGAAACTCTTTCTGGCAAAAACTGAAGGTTAGTCGTCAGCGATTCAGTAATCCCTGGAAAAAATGAATATTTAAAACAACTCAATAAACGGCATAAGTGGAAGCGTTAGGAACCCAATATCAAAGAAGGAGACTAAGTGGTCATCAAGGATGACCTTCTTCCCCCAAATGATTGGAGACTCAGGCGTGTGACCAACCTGCACCCTGGTCCAGATAATAAGAAACGTCACTCGTAACATCGCTAAACTATGTCCACTACCCTCTGTGTAATAACTCCGATCTCAGTAAATAATTGAACATCTGCCACTAACAGTTTCACCCATTCCACATCACTAATGGAGCTTTTCGCACCGGCGCTAGCAACTCAGCAGTCAGCTGTCATCAGTGTGGAAAGGACTACCACACCTTGATACACCGCTCCACGTCACCACCACTTGAACGCCGTCGCCGTGAGCCGCCCTGCAACAACGTCCAGCGGCGCATTCGAGAGTTCTTCAGCAAAGCGGTTTTGACGTTACAAGAGCACCTCTGCTGCACCTTTCACCGGTTTAGGCGGGCCGACATGTCGAAGACATGAGCCCCAATCTTATCGAGTTTTAAAAAATGGTTTATATGTAGTGTGTAATGTATAAATTGCGGGCGGCTGGCAAAATTTCAACACCATTGTAATATTATTGTGAATTAATTTGAATTAAATCGATATAATTGTTGTCGTAAGCACTGTTACGGGGTAACCCGCACTTGCGATCATTTCTTCATAAGTCACTTAGTTTTCAACCGCCATCGCAGCCGCACCGCATAGCCTGTAAACTTTTTGTAAATTCGCAACTCGGGCAAAACTCTTTTTGATTCAGTAACGGCGTTGTACGTGTAATAAAGTTCGCTCTAATAAATATTTGATATCTTAATTCAAACCGAAAATCCTCAGCGTTCTTATTTCGTAAAAGACGCACCAGCGTTTGAGTTCCTCTGGCGCACCCTGCGTTATTCTCTACTACGCTAAATAGCAACAGTATGCACTACGGAGTGTTTCAGCTATGGTAGACAAATGTGTATCTCAGAGGGTTTGGTCGTTCTTATTGTAGGCTCTAATTCCTGCCACGATAGACCGGTTAACCTGCTCACTGGCTTTAGCCTGAGGGCTGTAAAGGGCAGTGTAAACATGGCCAATGCCACGCTAAGTAAGCATGTTATTGAAAAGGGAACATTTAAATTGTTTGCCATTGCCGGTCAAGATTATTTCCGGCGTGCCGAAAATTGGGAAGGCATTTTCATTCATTAAATCACAAATATCTGATGCATGAAACTTTTTATCGCTCTTAACAGAGGGAATTTCGTTTGGTGGTCCTAAACAGTTAAAATTCCAATATTACCCTGTTTTGATCTTGGGTAAGGCCCAAGGAGATCTATATAAAGTTTCTGGAAAGGGCTTTGCGCCTTATATTGGACGGACATTGGTGGACGAAGTGAAACATTTGGAGCTTTGCTTTGGCGACATACATCATAAGTAGTGACACAATTTTTGACATCTGCTGTCATATTTGGCCAAAATAAGTTTCGCTTTAACAGCTCCAAACTTTTTTCTATTCCACCTGACATTTATTTGGGGGAATTTTCCATTATCTCGCGGGTAAAGCTTTGCGGAATCCATAACTTTCAATTGAAGGACTCATTTTCTGGGTTACCATCGGTGTTCAGTACATTTATACACATGATTACCTAATATTTGCAAATCTGGCAGATGTTCTTTATTTTCGCGGACCTGAGTTTTTATTTTAGATATAGACTTGCTTCAGTGCCCCATCGAAATTTTGTCTTGGCAGGTCGGTCTGCTGCATTAGCCATTTCAGGCTAGCGTGATCGGGGACGACCGTAAACTCCTAATCTGGAACATAAGCCCTGAACTTCTTTAAGTTTAGTATCACGGCCAGACATGCTAGCTCGGTAACGCTGTAGTTGGTTAGCGTTTTATTCAGTTTCTGCGAAAAGTACGTAATCGGTACTTCCACGCCTTCGCAGTTACGCTGAGCTGGAACGGCCCCGACACCAAGTTTACTGGCATCACATTGAATCAGAAAGGGATCATTATAATTAGGATGTGCTAGAACTGGTGCTGTACATAGTTTTACTTTCAGATGATCAAATGCAATGGAGTGCAATGGGGTATAGTGGTTGTGCTCTGTATGCAGTTACTGTTGCACGGCTACACTCAATCCCGACTCTTGCGGCCTCGTTCGCCACTCTGGGCAACGTGAGCACCCATGTGCGAGATGCGGTAACCAATACAAGTGGAGCCTTGGGTCACGGCAGAAAGAGAGGGAGCTTCGGTGGGGCCACTCTGACTTATTCGGTTTAAGGGCTCACTGAAGTCTGCAGCGTCTGTTCACCAGTAGGTGCGGTTGCAAGCGGGTTGCAAAACCACCCGCGTCTCAGCAATAGGTTGTGCGCTGGGTTTGGGACCCGCCACGCAAAAACCCCTTCCAGTGAAGAAGCGAAACAATGCCTCGGATGAGACCCCCCTTATTATGACGACCACGGCAAATGTTTAAAGGACTACGATTTGAGGGCATGCACCTGGAATGTCCGGACCCTTAATGGGGAAGGTGCCTCTGCCCGGCTGGTTGATGTACTCGTAAGGACAAAAGCTGACATCACCGCTATCCAAGAAATGCGTTAGAAGCGGCAAGGCAAGCAATGCCTGGGGCCTTGCGACGTATACCACAGCTGCCATGTAAAGCAGCCCAAATTCGGAGTTGGATTTGTGGTGGGAGAGAGACTCCGTCGCCGAGTACTGTCGTTCACCCCGGTGGGCGAGCGTCTAGCCATAATTCGCATCAAAGCGAGATTCTTCAACATATCGCTCATCTGCTCCCATGCCCCGACGGAAGAGAGAATGAGGCATCCAAGGATCTCTTCTATGAGCGCTTGGAGCGCACGTACGAGCGCTGCCCCCGTCATGATATCAAAATCGTGCTTGGCGACTTCAATGCCAGGGTGGGCAAAGAAGGGATCTTTGGAACCACCGTCGGAAAATTCAGCCTCCACGACGAAACGTCCGAGAACGGACTGAGGCTGATCGATTTCGCTGGGGCCCGACACATGGTAGTATGCAGTACTAGGTTCAAGCATAAAAAGATTCACCAAACTACGTGGCTGTCTCCGGATCGAAAAACGAGAAACCAAATCGACCATGTTGTGATAGACGCAAGGCTTGCTTCCAGTGTTTTGGACGTACGCACACTCCGAGGCCCAAACATCGACTCGGACCACTATCTTTTTGCAGCCAAGATACGCACCCGCCCCTTTGCAGCAAAAAATGTGCGCCCCAATATGCAAGGAAAGCTTAACGTCGAAAAGCTGCAATCACAACATACAGCCAATGCATTCGACTCTCACACCTGCTCTCAGAGAACAAACCGACATATGCGAGCAGTGGAACCACATTTCCCGCTCATTAAGTATCGCCGCCGAAGAAGTAGTCGGATTTCAGCGAGCCCGAAAGAACAACTGGTACGATGAGGAGTGTCAGGAAGCTGCAGGGAAAAAAGATGCCGCCTAAAGGGCCACGCTGCGATCGGGCGTAACGCGCGCTATATGTAACCGCTATAGGGATCTGAAGAGGGAAGTGAGACGTATTTGCCGCAATAAGAAGAGAGAGGTCGAAATACGTGACTGCGAAGAGCTTGAAATGCTGGCCGACAGGAAGAATGCCCGAAAATTTTACCAGGGAGTTAGGCGACTTACGGAAGGTTTAAAGACCAGGGCGTACTCCTATAAGAACAACAATGGCGACCTAGTCACCGATGCTCAGAACGTACTAAAATTATATAGGGAACACTTCCACGCTACTGAATGGTAGCAGCACGGAGAGTTGTGGAGAAAAAAAGCCCGAGAGTTGTGGAGAAAAAAAGCCCAGTCGATGATGACGGAGTCGATGATCCTCCGCCTGACCATGACGAGGTTTCTGTGATCCGGTTCTTTCATTTAAAGGTTATTTATGAAATTTTCTTTTGGAAAAAAAACTGCGAGATCCACTTAAGGTTTTCGATATAACTTTGGTAAATGTTACTCAATCGGTACGTAATAATTACCAAATTGAAGGCGAGGCTTACTGTTACTGAGTTATGACAATAATATGATGAAAATAGTTCATATTATAAACAAATTATATTAAAATAAAAAAATATTTGAACAACGTGTTTTGTAATTCTCCTACATTTGCAATTTTTATACTGTGTGCATAAACATAAGTAAACTAATTAGTGTCTGTAGAAGTTGTGCCTGTTCAGTGTTCTCATATTCATTTGCATTACAAAATTTTTCCACGATGATGGAAAATAATGGCTTTTCTATTAGAGCTACCGAATTTGTTCCTAAATTTGCAAAGATTCGCAAACTATAGCTAATATTAAAAAAGGATTTGAATATTTGGAACCAGCGACTTAAATGCACGCCAGCAATATTAATGCTGTTTTTTACATCTTTTGACTATAGACCAGTGCAATTATCAAGAGAACAATAAAAATTGTAGTGAAAACAGATAACTTTGAGATTAACGATAAGCTAAAGGGCTGCGAGAAATGATATTTGACTTTATCTTTTGCGTTAATGGATTCATTATCTAATAATATGCACCAAACCTTTTTGTTGAACGCAGAGATTTAACAAGAATTGGTCTTATTCGACCAGTGTGCTGTGGGTCACTTGGTGGTCGATGCGCGGGCTCTTACAATTAAAATAAACGACCAATATTTTGCAGGCTGGTTGTTGACTTCTTGATATAACATATTTCCACTATTACCAAGGGATTTGAGAAAAATTAGATTTTCGACCCGCCCTAGCATACATACAAACATATGTACATATATGCCTGGGTATTAAAAATACTCACTCTTAAACTTGTAATAAACATTTCTAATCCTTGAATATACAAAATAAAGATAAGAATTGTACACTTGCACCAAAACTAATATACAGCCCTAATACATACATACATAGCAATTTATAATTTAGTGTGATTTTTATTCCAATTTTAGTATATGATTTAAGTAATTTAAAAATATTATCATTGAATCTTCGTTTTATGAAAATTTTTATACCCGAGCGCACTTGTGCACAAATAGAAAATAATTTATGCAACCTCATATACGCGGTTTTACATTTTGTTGATACGCGGTTTTGTACTTTAAACGACGATATGTATATTAAGATCTTGCTTAAAGCATCCTTTTAAGCTAATTAAAGCAATTGCGCTTATACCTATTTTGGTGAGATCTCTTCATATGTTCATTGCTTCGTTCACAAAAAATAAAATGCTTTAATTTCACGCTTAATAGCGATTCTTTATACGTTCAGAAAACGTTATCTTACCATCTTTAATGAAAATCGATTTTTGAACGAAAAAAACTTTATAGCAAATATAAAATTTTGGCCTATTTAAAAAAGCATCCACATTTATACTGACCGGAAAAAATAAGTATCCCGCAAAAATTCGCCTAAAAATGTATCCAATTGGATCTATTTAGATCCAAACGGCATCCCTGGTCACGATTGAGAGAATACAAACGTAGCGCCGATCTCGGACCGCTAATCCTCTTTTAACGAATTTGACAAAATCGTTGTTTGCATGACGTCACACTTGTGCAACTTGTTAACGTTTTCCTTGCAACATTTTTTCTTCTTCTTCCATTCTTGCTCACGTTTTGGCATTTCTCTCTCGCAATTGCACCAGTGTGACGTCACATAAAAGTTATTCTCAAAAATCCTCTCTGATCGGCGCAATCTTGTATTCTATCATTCTTGCGAGTGTGTTATCTTGTTAAAGTTGCCACCTTTTAACTTTAGAAGTAAACTGTGAATACCCTAAATAACTTTGTTCACTCACTTTGTTATATCTCGGGTTCTGCCCATCGTAGAGACTTCATCTTAACGTCGTTTTAAATCTAAAGAAACGCGCTTAATATTTTTATACCCGAGCACACTTGTGCACAAGGGTATTATAACTTTGTTCACATGACGGTTCTTTGTAACAGGTAAAATAAATCGAGATAGATATAGACTAATATATACACAAAAATGAGCAGATGATTGTACGTGCACTTCTTTCGGGCGTATTTAAAATGGGCAAAATCGGACAATAACCACGCCTACCTCCCATATAACGGTAATTTTCAGAAATACGAAAACTGCGATATTTTAGTAACCACTGAAGAATATTCACTCAAAATAGATACTTACAATAATTTTTAGACTAAAAATGGGAAAATTATAAACTTTTTTAAAATGGGCGTAGCCACGCCCACTTATGGTTACATGTGTATATCTTGGTAACCGCTGCACCAATTTCTTCCAAACTTAGCACAGTTAGTGGCCTTGTAACAGCATACCAAATGTCCGAAAATTTTTTAAATCGGACAATAACCACGCCCACATCCCATGTAACGGTAATTTGGAGAAATACGAAATCTTCGATAAATCAGTAAATATTAAAGCTAATTTATTCAAAATTGATGCTTGCAACAATTCTTTACCAAGAAATACGTTTATGGTAAAATTTTGGAAAATGGGCGTGGCATCGCCCACTTATGATCACATACATGTATCTCGGTAACCGTTCTACCAATTTGTACCAAACTCGGTATGGTTATTGTGCTTGCTACATGAAAGCAAAACGTTGAAAATTATTGAAATCGGACTAAAATTGAGGCCGCTTTTCATATAACGGTAAATTTCAGAAATGCTTGAAACATCAATATTTCGGAATTTAAGGACGCTAATTCATTCAAAATTGATACACCCTGGCTTACCATGTAGCGGTAGCTTTTGGAAGGGTGAAAATCATATATTTAATACATGCGCCAGGTATTTAATGTTCGGCTCCGGCCGAACTTGGACTTTCTTACTTGTTATATATAAGATGGTCAAGATTGTCCTAGAGCTAACTTAGCTATTAACAGTTGAACTTTTTGAAGTTGATTTGCATAGTGAAGACCAGTAAATTGGGGATTTATAATTATACCATCGTAATCTTTGTTTAATTCTCTTTAAACAACGTGGTTAAAAAAATTGGGGTTTTTCAAGAACTATTTTTATAAATACTTTTCTTTATGACGAGATGGTTTATTTTGTGAGAATCAACAATTATTTGTAATTTGTTTTCGAAAGCTTATGCTAGGGTATATTTGGTATGGTGTTAAACATCGGGTTTTTGCAAAAAGTAAAATTTTATTGCGGATTCCGATAGAATACCTATCCAGATATAATATTTGTATGGCAAGATTTTTCTTTAAGGCGACAAACCCCTAGAAATGGGCGTGCCAATTGCAGGACTAAAGNTGGCCTTGTAACAGCATACCAAATGTCCGAAAATTTTTTAAATCGGACAATAACCACGCCCACATCCCATGTAACGGTAATTTGGAGAAATACGAAATCTTCGATAAATCAGTAAATATTAAAGCTAATTTATTCAAAATTGATGCTTGCAACAATTCTTTACCGAGAAATACGTTTATGGTAAAATTTTGGCAAATGGGCGTGGCATCGCCCACTTATGATCACATACATGTATCTCGGTAACCGTTCTACCAATTTGTACCAAACTCGGTATGGTTATTGTGCTTGCTACATGAAAGCAAAACGTTGAAAATTATTGAAATCGGACTAAAATTGAGGCCGCTTTTCATATAACGGTAAATTTCAGAAATGCTTGAAACATCAATATTTCGGAATTTAAGGACGCTAATTCATTCAAAATTGATACACCCTGGCTTACCATGTAGCGGTAGCTTTTGGAAGGGTGAAAATCATATATTTAATACATGCGCCAGGTATTTAATGTTCGGCTCCGGCCGAACTTGGACTTTCTTACTTGTTATATATAAGATGGTCAAGATTGTCCTAGAGCTAACTTAGCTATTAACAGTTGAACTTTTTGAAGTTGATTTGCATAGTGAAGACCAGTAAATTGGGGATTTATAATTATACCATCGTAATCTTTGTTTAATTCTCTTTAAACAACGTGGTTAAAAAAATTGGGGTTTTTCAAGAACTATTTTTATAAATACTTTTCTTTATGACGAGATGGTTTATTTTGTGAGAATCAACAATTATTTGTAATTTGTTTTCGAAAGCTTATGCTAGGGTATATTTGGTATGGTGTTAAACATCGGGTTTTTGCAAAAAGTAAAATTTTATTGCGGATTCCGATAGAATACCTATCCAGATATAATATTTGTATGGCAAGATTTTTCTTTAAGGCGACAAACCCCTAGAAATGGGCGTGCCAATTGCAGGACTAAAGTTAGCAAAATGCAGATTTTATTGTGGATTTCGGCAGAATATCGCTTCGTTAACAACATTTGTTCCACAACTTTTTCAATCGAAGAATATTCTCGAAATGGGCGTGGCTATATTAAAACTAAAGTTCAAAAATTTAGAATTTAATGTGGATTTCGCCAGAATATCTATATGGATTTAAAAAGTTGTGGAACAAATATTGTTAACGAAGCGATATTCTGAGGAAATCCGCAACAAAATCTGCGATTTGCTAATTTTAGTCCTGCAATTGCCACGCCCATTTCTAAGGGTTTGCGCCTTAAAAAAAAATCTTGTCATACAAAGATACAATATCTGGAAAGGTATTCTATCGGAATCCGCAATAAATTTTTTTTTTGCAAAAACCCGATGTTTAACAACTTACCAAATATATCTTAACATAAGTTAAAAAAAACATTACAAATAATTGTTGATTCTAAAAAAAAACCATCTCGTCATAAAGAAAAATACTTTAAAAATAGTTCTTAAAAAACCCCCAGTTTTTTGAACCACTTTTTTATAGAGAATTAAACCAGGATTACGATGTTATAATTTTAAATCCCTAATTTACTGGTCTTCACTAAGCAAATCAACTTCAAAAAGTTCAACTATTAAAAGCTAATTTAGCTTTAGGACAATCTTGACCACTTTATATATAGAAATGTTAAGACCATTTCTTAGCTTTAAAATGACGTTAAGATGAAGTCTCTACGATCAGCACAACCCGAGACATAACGATTTGAAGAAGAACATGATTAGTCAGAATCACAAAAAAATGCAAACTTTGACCGATCATATCTCCGAAGAAAAAAAGAAGAAAAAAATTCCTCGAACACATGTTAGCTTATTTCATGTATAGAACACACAAAAAATTTTGAAGCGAATCGGAGACATGACATATTTTTTTTTACGAAATCCGTCCGACTTAAAAAAGAATGGCTCATGTATACGGCTCGTTCCATCTCAAATAACCCAGGCCGGGGGAAAGTGAATTTAAGTTTGCGATAAAACTCACAGGGATTGTTCCTTGAACAATTTAAGCAGACACGTATTTTTTCTTTTTGCTCAGAAATGCGAATTTTTCGAATAATGAATTTTTATCTTTTTGAGTACGAACGCTTCTTTTTTCCTTTCTTAATAGCAACTTTTGATGAAATCGCTTATAACTGCCGCAAAAAAGCAAGGATTTTAACGATTTTTTTTTTAATTGCAGATATTGATCTACTGAATTGATCTAGTGAACTAAACATCAGTAATTGTTTATTAATAACTAATTATTTTTTATAAACAAAAAATTTTTTTTTTCAAATTGGCACATCTTTTTTTTCTCTCAAACTTTTTTGTCTATTAGGGAATAGTAACGGGTGATTTTTTAAGAGCTTGATACCTTTTTTTTTAAAAAAAAACGCATAAAATTTGCAAAATCTCATCGGTTCTTTATTTGAAACGTTAGATTGGTCCATGACATTTACTTTTTGAAGATAATTTCATTTAAATGTTGACCGCGGCTGCGTCTTAGGTGGTCCATTCGGAAAGTCCAATTTTGGGCAACTTTTTCGAGCATTTCGGCCGGAATAGCCCGAATTTCTTCGGAAATGTTGNGCGAAAAAAAAAATTTTTTTATTTTTTTCTTGAAAAATTTTCCACATACAAATTTTTTGATAAAAAAATTAGTTTTTGAAAATATGCCATTTATTTTCCGCAAAATCTTAATATTGCGCAATACTCAGAGCTACCATTGTGATTTTTTTTCTTAAATGGCATATTTTCAAAAACTAATTTTTTTATCAAAAAATTTGTATGTGGAAAATTTTTCAAGAAAAAAAATTAAAAAATATTTTTTCCGTAGGGAATTTTGATGATGTGTGTATGTGTGATTTTATCGATAAAAACGTTTTAATTGCATATGCATGTTCACTTTGAGCAAATTGTGAGCACTGGTTGGGGAAATCTTCGGTAGATTGGGCAAATCGCTAATTGGGCCCCAATTGGGCCGAAATTAGAGCCCAATTGGGAAAAACTTTTGGCCCTGATCGGGTAACCTCAAAAAATTTCCAGCAAGGAAACTTCATCATAATGGGCAACAATTTTTGCGCCCTCAACTGGCGCGTTAAAATCCTTGCTTTTTTGCGGCAGTTATAAGCGATTTCATCAAAAGTTGCTATTAAGAAAGGAAAAAAGAAGCGTTCGTACTCAAAAAGATAAAAATTCATTATTCGAAAAATTCGCATTTCTGAGCAAAAAGAAAAAATACGTGTCTCCTTAAATTGTTCAAGGAACAATCCCTGTGAGTTTTATCGCAAACTTAAATTCACTTTCCCCCGGCCTGGGTGATTTGAGATGGAATGAGCCATACATATGTTGTGGCATACTAATATTATTACACATATGTGTATATGTGCAATGGGGTATAGACGTTGCGCTGGGTATGCAGTTACAGTTGCATGGCTATACTCAATCCCGACTCTTGCGTCCCCGTTCGCGCACTCTGGCCAACGTGAGCAACCCATGTGCGAGATGCGGTAACCAATCCGAGTGGAGCCTTGGGTCACGGCAGAAAGAGAGGGAGCTTCGGTGGGGCCACTCTGACTTATTCGGTTTAAGGGCTCACTGAAGTCTGCAGCGTCTGTTCACCAGTAGGTGCGGCTGCAAGCGGGTGTCTGCTTGGAGCAAGCGGCTCGCTATATAAACGTGTATTTGGTTGCGAAACCACCCCCGTCCCAGCAATGGGTTGTGCGCTGGGCTTGGGACCCGCCACGTAAAAACCACTTCCAGTGAAGAAGCAAGGCAAAGCCTCGGATGAGACCCCCCCTTATGATGACGACCACGGCAAATGTTTAAAGGACTACGATTTGAGGGCATGCACCTGGAATGTCCGGACCCTTAATGGGGAAGGTGCCTCTGCCCGGCTGGTTGATATCCTCGTAAGGACAAAAGCCGACATCACCGCTATCCAAGAAATGCATTGGACGGGGCAAGGTAAGCAATGTCTGAGGCCTTGCGACGTTTACTACAGCTGGCCATGTAAAGGAGCGCAAATTCGGAGTTGGATTTGTGGTGGGAGAGAGACTCCGTCGCCGGGTACTGTCGTTCGCCCCGGTGGACGAGCGTCTAGCCATAATCCCCATCAAAGCGAGATTCTTCAACATGTCGCTCATCTGCGCCCATGCCCCGACGGAAGAGAAGGATGAGACATCCAAGGATCTCTTCTATGAGCGCTTGGAGCGCACGCACGAGCGCTGCCCCCGTCATGATAACAAAATCGTGCTTGGCGACTTCAATTCCAGGGTGGGAAAGGAAAGGATCTGTGGAACCACGGTCGGAAAATTCAGCCTCCACGACGAAACGTCCGACAACGGATTGAGGCTGATCGACTTCGCCGGGGCCCGAAACATGGTAGTATGCAGTACTAGGTTCAAGCATAAAAAGATCCATCAAGCTACCTGGCTGTCTCCGGATCGAAAAACGAGAAACCAAATCGATCATGTTGTGATAGACGGAAGGCACGCTTCCAGTGTTTTAGACGTACGCACACTCCGAGGCCCAAACATCGACTCGGACCACTATCCTCCGAGGCCCAAGATACGCACCCGCCTCTGTGCAGCAAAAAACGTGTGCCCAAATATGCCAGCAAAGCTTAACGTCGAAAAGCTGCAATCACAACAGACAGCCAGAGCTTTCGCTACTCGACTCTCACACCTGCTCTCAGAGAGCACTCTTCAACAAACCGACATATGCGAGCAGTGGAACCACATTTCCCGCTCATTAAGTACCGCCGCCGAAGAAGTAGTCGGATTTCAGCGAGCCCGAAAGAACAACTGGTACGATGAGGAGTGTCAGGAAGCTGCAGA
>NW_016157168.1:215462-216171 GCF_001687245.7 Rhagoletis zephyria | reverse complement strand
AGGAAAGCTTAACGTCGAAAAGCTGCAATCACAACAGACAGCCAGAGCTTTCGCTACTCGACTCTCACACATGCTCTCAGATAGCACTCTTCAACAAACCGACATATTCGAGCAGTGGAACCACATTTNTCTCGACTCTCACACATGCTCTAAGATAGCACTCTTCAACAAACCGACATATTCGAGCAGTGGAACCACATTTCCCGCTCATAAATTACCGCCGCCGAAGAAGTAGTCGTATTTCAGCGAGCCCGAAAGAACAACTGGAATGATGAGGAGTGTCAGGAGGCTACAGAGAAAAAAGATGCCGCCTACAGGGCCACGCTGCGATCGGGCGCAACGCGCGCTATGTGGGACCGCTATAGGGATCTGAAGAGGGAAGCGAGACGTATTTGCCGCAANAGACAGCCAGAGCTTTCGCTACTCGACTCTCACACATGCTCTCAGATAGCACTCTTCAACAAACCGACATATTCGAGCAGTGGAACCACATTTCCCGCTCATAAATTACCGCCGCCGAAGAAGTAGTCGTATTTCAGCGAGCCCGAAAGAACAACTGGAATGATGAGGAGTGTCAGGAGGCTACAGAGAAAAAAGATGCCGCCTACAGGGCCACGCTGCGATCGGGCGCAACGCGCGCTATGTGGGACCGCTATAGGGATCTGAAGAGGGAAGCGAGACGTATTTGCCGCAACAAGAAGAGAGAGGC
>NW_016157168.1:215242-215432 GCF_001687245.7 Rhagoletis zephyria | reverse complement strand
GAATGCCCGAAAATTTTACCAGAGAGTTAGGCGACTTACGGAAGGTTTTAAGACCGGGGCGTACTCCTGTAAGAACAATAATGGTGACCTAGTAACTAATGTTCAGAGCGTACTTAAATTATGGAGGGAAAAATTTTCCGTCCTACTAAATGGTAGCAGCACGGAAAGTTGTGGAGAACAAGAACCCGAG
>NW_016157168.1:206937-214342 GCF_001687245.7 Rhagoletis zephyria | reverse complement strand
ACAATTTACTACAAGAGCGTGCAATTGCTGGCTTATGCCGATGACATCGACATCATCGGTAACAAAAACCGCGAAGTCTGTTCTGCCTTTTCCAAGTTGGATAGGGAAGCAAAGCGAATGGGTCTGGTGGTTAACGAGGACAAGACGAAGTATATCCTGTCCTCAAACAAACAGTCAGCTCATTCGCGCCTTGGCACCCACGTCACTGTTGTCAGTTACAATTTCGAGAAAGTAGCGAATTTCGTTTACTTGGGAACCAGCATTAACACCGATAATAATGTCAGCATTGAAATCCAACGCAGAACCACGCTCTATAAGTCACTCATCATGCCCGTGCTGGTATATGGCGCAGAAGCATTGACAATGACAACATCCGATGAGGCGGCTCTTGGAGTGCTTGAGAGAAAGATTTTGCGGAAAATTTACGGGCCTTTACGTGGTGGCGACGGCGAGTACCGCAGATGATGGAACGATGAGCTGCATGAGCTTTACAACGACATGGACATAGTGCAGCGAATTAAAATACAGCGGTTCCGCTGGCTTCGCCATGTCGTTCGAATGGACACCGACGCTCCAGCTCTGAAAGTATTCAATTCGGAACCCGCTGGTGGTAGCAGAGGAAGAGGGAGGCCCCCACTGCGTTGGAAAGATCAGGGGGAGAAGGACTTGGCTTCACTTGGCGTTTTCAATTGGCGTCAGTTGGCACAGAGGAGAAACGACTGGCGTGTTTGCTGAACTCGGCCAAAATCGCTTAGGCGGTTACAGCGCCAAAAAAGAAGAAGAAGAAGAAGTGTATATGTATAAATACTATATGTAAGTGTAAAGATGATCTCGTTATTTTTTGCTTTTTGTTAAAATGACTGTGACCGCAATATGAATGAATTTCAATTCCATAGTTTTTAGTTTATTCAGTTTGTAATTAGCTTTTTAAACTGATATAAAATAAAGACATTTATATTTCTTTGCTTAAAAACACAAACTTATTTTTATTTCTAGTATTCGCATTAAGAAAGACTACAAAACTAGTTAGTTAGCACATTTTAATTGATGGTAACAATATCCTGAAATATCCCGGGATCCCGGGATTACCAATTTAAGATCCCGAAATCCCGGCAACACACATCGATTTACATATTTTATCTCGCCTTCGACGTAGAATTGTTTTCGTACGAAATTACACAAAAAATCTGTAAATTTCTTACTCGTTCGTTTTTAGGCATGCCATCAGGGCTTGGGTTCCCATGAGGATTTTGTAATATCTACTCTTAAGAAAATTTCATGCCACGAAAATTCTTTCCCGTTATCTTAACGAGCTCAGGATAATATTGGGCCGTGCTTTAATATGCGTGTTTAGCTGAGGGAGAGCGGAAGACCAGGTTTAGACCGACGACCGTTTTACCGTGGTCCGCTGGATTTCGGGGTAGAGCTTATCTTCATTTATTTCTTCTGTCGCATGAGCGATCTGAAACGCCATCAGAAAAGCAGAACTTATTTTTGAAAATTCCCCGATTTCGATAATGAAATTCCCCGGTTTTGCCCGAAATTTCGTAAAATTCCCCACCCATATTTGTGTCCTTATTTACAAAAATGTGGTGTAGTGGTAAGCAGTGCGCGCTTCCACTCCGCAGCGCCTGGGTTCAAACCCTGGTAATAGCAACATCGCAAAAAATAGAGAAAAAAGGTTTTTTCTTAACAGCGGTCGTCCCTCGGCAGGCAATGGCAAACCTCCGAGTGTATTTCTGCCATGAAAAACAGCTTCTCATAAAAATACAATCGCCGTTCGGAGTCGGCGTAAAACTGTAGGTCCCTCCGCTTTGTGTGACAACATCAAGCCGCACGCCACAAATCGGAGGAGAAGCTCGGCCAAACACTAACATATGTGTAAGCGCCAATCTATTATTATTATTATTTACAAAAAAAATTATGTATTTTGATATATTACTGGTTTTTCTGTTTATTTTATTCTTAAATGTATTTCATCTATGTATTCATAAACCAAACCAAAGATTTATAAAGCTAGTTAACAAATAATGAATAAAAAATTTACATATAATATTAACATACATACAGTGGTCGAACAAATTTTAGTCGCAGCAAATTTTGACAAGTTTTCACAACTGTTTTATTATTTTATTTATATTTGTTACTTAATTTGAGTCGTTTAAAAGTATAGTTCATCCTTAACCAAAACCATATAAATCAAAGTTTCAAACTTTGTGCAATATTTAAAAAACGAACTCAACGAACTTTCGTAAAATTTTCGAGCTTTATAATTACGGTTTCTAGAAGGATGTTGAGTGTGGAGTTTTGTAGCCCACTCAATTCTGGTGCAATAATATTCAAGTTTCAAGTGGCGAAAAATTTTTGGTTTTAGAATTTTTTACCGAAGGTGTAGCGGTTTTCTTCGATATAAAAATAAATTGTGTTTATTCGTTATATAAAACCAAATGCGACAAAGAAAATTCTAAAAAAAAAACGGTAATTGTTGGCCATTTGAAACCTTATTATACTAGAAATGAACAAGCTACAAAACGGCACACTCAAAATCCTTCTGAAAAATCGAATTATAAAGCCCGAAATTTTTACGAAAGTTCGTTGAATTTATGTTTTAAATATTGCACAAAGTTTGAAGTTGGATGAACTTACAAAACTCAATTCAAAAGTAACAAAAAAACTAATATAATAGGTACATAGTTTCTTATGTCACAGCGTCTTAAATTCCCCACAAAATACGGTCCATGCCCCGATTCACCACGCAAACTGAAATTCTTCGCAAATCTTGGAATTCCCACGAGTTGGCTTCCCTGGTTTGAACTAATATCTAAGTATCGTTGAGCAAGTCGTGGTACCAAGGCAAAATTTCTCCTGATCTTTCTTGGTTGGGCTGAGTACCCAAATAGATCTCACCCGTTACAGGATAATTATTCTTTGTATCTACAAGCCAAAATATTTTTAAACCATACTTCCCCGGCTTTGAAGGTATGTGCTGTCGAAATCTGCATCGATTCCTACAAGCTATTAACTGCTCGTCGGTTGTAATTTCCTTATATAGAATAAAAGGTAAAGTAAAGTTTTCAGGAAATAAAGTCCATATATCGTAACCGATCTACATGCGTTTTTGAATCATAGAAACGTAAAAATGGGCATATTTCCCGAATCGCATCAACGACATCACTGCTCTATAAAATGGAATGTGAGACTTGTGAAACAAATCTTTGGCATGCACTAAGTTAGACTTTTGAGCGCAAGCGAATATCGATATACCAAGAAAATTATACATTTCGTCCACATTGTTGTCTTGCTAACTTCACATGGTTTTCAGAATTTCTTGTCGATTATTCCTTGAATAAGTCCTCTTAGCCTTTCGATTTGTTTCCAAAACAGTGTTTTCAATAATCATTGGTGAAAACAGACACTTAAGTGCAGCTTCTTTCGATTTAAAGGTCTCATTACAACACGGAACGGATTGGATTCTATCTCCTTGTAAAGCCCGGATCTGTACCTTCCTAGTGGTACTAGGAATCAGGGATGGAATTCCAAAATTTCAAAATGTGCCTAATGGACTGCAAATATAGTGCCAAAAAGGAGATGAAATTGCTTTCTTTTAAGGCTTTTTAAGAACCACATATGTATTTTTAGAAATATTATCTATTTTTAATGTAGTTCATTGCATTATTCGAGTAAAATCATATTAAAATAACACAATACTCCAATTAAGAAGGAAAAAAACACTTAAATATAACTATTCGGACCTGTTTACACATATGCATACCTATGTGCGAAATAGTAGCAGTGCGACATTTTGACCAGTTTAGACTATTCTCTACATTGAATAATTTTTACTAATTCTATATAATGGCCCTTATTTTAATTTTTAAGTGATTTTAATTTTCACTTTTCGAATCTATGAGTAATATATCGTCGTTTAAAGTACAAAACCGTGTATCATCATTCTGCAAAACCGCGTAACTGACATTTGCTGCCAAAAATTGGATTTACTTACACAAGCTTTTGCTCCATCCTTATCCGTTCGTTCTGAAATATACTAGCCATAAATGCGATTGCTTTTTAAAAGACAGAACCATTTTGAAAAATGAGTGTTTTTACTCTCTAGAAAATAATTTATGCAACCTCACATACGCGGTTTTGCATTATCTTGATACGCGGTTTTGTACTTTAAACGACGATATGATTGTTCGTTGTATACTGGCTAAACTTGTGTAATTTGTGGTTGTGCCAAAACTGAATGAATTGTGCCAAAAGTGCCCTTGTGAATGAAAATGGCACTATTGTGCCTACTTTTCCATCACTGCTAGGAATTGACCACCACATCGTGTGAAAGAATATATTAATTTTATCAGCCGATAAAATTAGCTATGGGAGGCAAAGTTGAATATTTAGATGAAGAAAAGGATAAAGGAAAAAATTTAAATTAAAACAAAGATACGTAAAGATAAAGACAAAGATTATGGTAACTACATGAAGATGAAGATGAAGATGAAGATGAAGATGAAGATGAAGATAAAGATGAAGATGAAGATGAAGATGAAGATGAAGGTGAAGATGAAGATGAAGATGAAGATGAAGATGACGATGAAGATGAAGATGAAGATGAAGATGAAGATAAAGATGAAGATGAAGATGAAGATGAAGATGAAGGTGAAGATGAAGATGAAGATGAAGATGAAGATGACGATGAAGATGAAGATGAAGATGAAGATGAAGATAAAGATGAAGATGAAGATGAAGATGAAGATGAAGGTGAAGATGAAGATGAAGATGAAGATGAAGATGACGATGAAGATGAAGATGAAGATGAAGATGAAGATAAAGATGAAGATGAAGATGAAGATGAAGATGAAGGTGAAGATGAAGATGAAGATGAAGATGAAGATGACGATGAAGATGAAGATGAAGATGAAGATGAAGATAAAGATGAAGATGAAGATGAAGATGAAGATGAAGGTGAAGATGAAGATGAAGATGAAGATGAAGATGACGATGAAGATGAAGATGAAGATGAAGATGAAGATAAAGATGAAGATGAAGATGAAGATGAAGATGAAGGTGAAGATGAAGATGAAGATGAAGATGAAGATGACGATGAAGATGAAGATGAAGATGAAGATGAAGATAAAGATGAAGATGAAGATGAAGATGAAGATGAAGGTGAAGATGAAGATGAAGATGAAGATGAAGATGACGATGAAGATGAAGATGAAGATGAAGATGAAGATAAAGATGAAGATGAAGATGAAGATGAAGATGAAGGTGAAGATGAAGATGAAGATGAAGATGAAGATGACGATGAAGATGAAGATGAAGATGAAGATGAAGATAAAGATGAAGATGAAGATGAAGATGAAGATGAAGGTGAAGATGAAGATGAAGATGAAGATGAAGATGACGATGAAGATGAAGATGAAGATGAAGATGAAGATAAAGATGAAGATGAAGATGAAGATGAAGATGAAGGTGAAGATGAAGATGAAGATGAAGATGAAGATGACGATGAAGATGAAGATGAAGATGAAGATGAAGATAAAGATGAAGATGAAGATGAAGATGAAGATGAAGGTGAAGATGAAGATGAAGATGAAGATGAAGATGACGATGAAGATGAAGATGAAGATGAAGATGAAGATAAAGATGAAGATGAAGATGAAGATGAAGATGAAGGTGAAGATGAAGATGAAGATGAAGATGAAGATGACGATGAAGATGAAGATGAAGATGAAGATGAAGATAAAGATGAAGATGAAGATGAAGATGAAGATGAAGGTGAAGATGAAGATGAAGATGAAGATGAAGATGACGATGAAGATGAAGATGAAGATGAAGATGAAGATAAAGATGAAGATGAAGATGAAGATGAAGATGAAGGTGAAGATGAAGATGAAGATGAAGATGAAGATGACGATGAAGATGAAGATGAAGATGAAGATGAAGATAAAGATGAAGATGAAGATGAAGATGAAGATGAAGGTGAAGATGAAGATGAAGATGAAGATGAAGATGACGATGAAGATGAAGATGAAGATGAAGATGAAGATAAAGATGAAGATGAAGATGAAGATGAAGATGAAGGTGAAGATGAAGATGAAGATGAAGATGAAGATGACGATGAAGATGAAGATGAAGATGAAGATGAAGATAAAGATGAAGATGAAGATGAAGATGAAGATGAAGGTGAAGATGAAGATGAAGATGAAGATGAAGATGACGATGAAGATGAAGATGAAGATGAAGATGAAGATAAAGATGAAGATGAAGATGAAGATGAAGATGAAGGTGAAGATGAAGATGAAGATGAAGATGAAGATGACGATGAAGATGAAGATGAAGATGAAGATGAAGATAAAGATGAAGATGAAGATGAAGATGAAGATGAAGAGGAACATGAACATGAACATGAAGATGACGATGAACATAAATATGAACATGAGCATGAATATGAACAAGGACGAGAACATGAACATGAACAAAGCTTGCACCAATCACTTTCTGAAAACATTTTTGGTAAATTTAAAATCTTTTTATTATATTTTATTTAATCCGCTCTTGGAGTGACTTCCCAGCAAACCGTTTTTCATTTCACCGTATTCAGAATTGTAGAGAAAGTTTAAAGAATTCACAAATATACATTTTTACTAACACAAGCGAACATTTATTTAATTGGATGTTTCCCACATTAGTATTCGCCAAATTAGGCAAGCGGCCTGGCACTGATCGGGATGAGCTCATCTGCTCGTTTGCCAGACTGCTAGGCCACTTGCTCACTTTGGTGAATATCACTATTGTTAAGATTACTATCAATATAGAAGTATATGGCTCCATTTTCGTTTTTCATTTTCAATCTCTTTAGTTGTTTATAATGACTTTTTCTAAAATTTCAAAGGCAAAAGTTATCAAAACAAATTCTATGGGACTGAGAAATATTATTTTCTACTTTTTTGTCCTTTTATAGAAGCGTGGTATATTAAAGAGGTTTTTTTTTAATATTATTTATTCGTTCTTAGATCGTAATAATTAGATCGCCAAAGAGGTTGAGCACCATGCAGTGAGCGAGCGGAGCGCTCCGATCGCTTACTGGATGGCGCTCCCTTTCTCTGGTGATCTAATTATTGCGGAAGTTAAGTCATGACATAACTTCCACAGAAGATTTCCATGAGAATTTCTTGGAAGTTAAGTCATGACTTAACTTCCACAATATGTCTGATCTTCGTGGAAATTAAGTCTGAAATGACTTCCACGGGCCCATGGAAGTTATGTCAGTTACCCAAAAGGGGTTTCGACATAACTGCCACGGACATAACTTCCACCGAACCGTCACAGAAGTTCCATGGAAGTTATGTCGTAAAAGGGTGATTTTTTAAGAGCTTGATAACTTTTTTTTTTAAAAAAA
>NW_016157168.1:183617-205401 GCF_001687245.7 Rhagoletis zephyria | reverse complement strand
TCAAAGCATACTGAGCATCTTTCTCTTTGACACCATGTCTGAAATCCCACGTGATCTGTCAAATACTAATGCATGAAAATCCTAACCTCAAAAAAATCACCCGTTACTACCATCGTTCGATTTTTGGCCCATGGAAGTAAAGTCTGACATTACTTCCACAAATCTGATTCACGGAAGTTATATCAGACATAAGTTCCATGATAATTGTGTATTAAATGAGCCGCTCTCTGGTCAATGTTCCGAAATCCAAGACGATCTATATCAGATTTTTGAGTTTACCACTTCTTCCATGAGATAAAACAATGGATGGATATACGATTTGGGTATCATAAGTGATGAATTTCAATTATTTTACGTTAATGCAGCCAATTTTCGAATATCTTCGAAGCTGTTGGTTAAGACCGGTGAGTGGAAGTTATGTCTTATGACTTATCAGTTTCTTTTTTAATTTTGTGTGTTTATTTTAGTAAATGATGAATGAACTGTAGGCTTTCATTTAAAAAATGCGCACGACTTCGGCTTTAGAAAGCTAATGCTGCATTGAGAAAATGCTTTCCTATTAACGGGAATTTCTTCTGCTTTCTTTCGCTTCTAATCTCAGAAGAGGATGCTATTTCTATCCAACTTTTGTGAGCTATGAACCAAATATTGTTTGGAGAAAATTACAAGGAGTAGGCGTAGGGCTTTAATTTTTTGTATGTAACTTCTAAGGACTTAAATAAAGAAAAAAAAACGAAAAATGGGTGTGACCGGTTTATTTTAAAGCATACCTCCCATACAAACCTAACATGAAAATCGCCTTAAAAATGCTATTCAATGAGCACCGATGAATGAAGGACTCCGAAAATTCGTCCATATATTCACAATAATTGAGTAAGTAAACATACAAAAAATGATCAAAGTCGATTTACTTTAACGCATACCTCCCATATAAACCTAACCTCAAAAACGCTTAAAGATGTAACTAAAAGCGCAGCGATGAATGCACGATAAAATGGCTGTAATCGGTTTATTTTTACACACACCTCTCATACAAGCCTTACCTCAAAAAACTTAAAAATGCTATTAAAAGGTAAAAAAAGTCCTCGTATTATACAAACTGCATACTGCATGCTGAGTTATACAAAAAGGGAAAGCAGAAACTCTATATATTGATGAAGATGAAAATGACATATGAGGCATTTCATGTCACCGCGGCCACCTCTGTGCGCGACCTCTATAGATTTGGATGAAAGTTGAAGAGATTGAAGGTCTAGGTGACTTGAATATACGTGCAGCATATTTTGCCGATATGACGTAGGGTTGCCTATTTACACGGGATTTAAATTTTAAGAAAACGTCATGCATACCTTTCTTTAAAGTGCTGTATCTTGGAAACCTTTTAACGCAGCTTAATGAAACAAAATGTATTTCTTCCGTCTTATTATAGGCTTTAATTGTTCTTTTATTACATTAATGTGCAATGTATAAAAAACAAAAAAAAATTAAGTAAATATTTTTCTTTTTGATATTTTTTTGATTAAAGCATTTTAAAAATTTTTCTTTTTACACAAGAACATTGTCTATAATGTCAACTTTAAGTACCCAAATGGGCATAATGGGCTACTTATGCATTTGGACTCTAGATCGTCTAACGCTAGAGCAATATGATAAATAGACATTGAAATTTTATGAAATTGTATATTTTTATATACCTGAATGAAATATAATCCTTGGTGAAAAAATTTATTTGTGGCCTGTTGTTCAAGGACATATATACATATATATGTATGTATAGATATAAACAATAAATATAATTTTTCATTCAATTATTGATATGAAATATTAATTTATCTCTCGTTAATATGTTAATTTAGTGGCCAAAGTAGTCTCTGCCAAACTTCATTGTAGAACGAATACTTTTAACGTGCGTTCTGTCAAACCAACGCCAACTACAAAGTCAATGCGAAAGCCCTGTGTATGTGGACCAGCCTTAATTATCAAATACTGTTTAACACCCCAAGTAGTAGTTTGTATTATACTACATACATACATATGTATGGGGACTAAACCAGGAATATTCATTTGAAAATGCTAATGTCCTACTCACTCATGAAATGTAAGACAAAATAATGATTTTTATAAATATTATATTCTATTTATACATATGTAACATAGTTACTTAGCCTAATTACTTAGTAATTACTTGTATGTAAGAATACAAAGAAAAATTATTTATCAGAAGCATTGCCCCTTACACATTGAAAAAAAAGTAATAAAAGCTATCAAAAAAGCAAAATCGCTACAGCGAAAAAAGTGTTTGAAAAACCGCATAAATTCAAATCCGCATAAAAAAGAACCACATAAAAAGAGACCTTAGTGCATAAGTTCAAAATTTTATAAGAAACCATTGAACATTAAAAAAATTATACCTACATACATAGATATGTATGCACATATGTGCCTACCTAGTAGATAAAACTGGTCAAAATAGCACGCATCTATTCTTCTGTGCATGGGAATATATACATAAATAAATACATACATATGTGTATATATGTATGCATATACATACCTGAATGTGTGCGTACAATCCTTTACTCGAAATTCTTAGATAATGCAATTTTTATCCCATACATTTTTGCTGGCCAAACAACCCGTTTGCCTGTCTAATCTGCTTGCCTCATTTGCCTCGCTCGTTTACTCGTCTGCTGGTGCAAATGAGTGCCTCGCTCGCAACGACGCCCTCGCGTGGGCAGAGCTAATGAGGTCCAGTGTTGCGGTTTTAGCCCTTTGGTGGCTAGATTTAGCTACCACATACTTTTTTTGGCCACATAAATTTAAAATTGCCCCTAGCCCTTTTTTTAGCCCTTTTGAGAATTTATTCATACTTGGCATGAAAAAGTTGTATATGCTTAATTTGATCTCATTTTTTTCATATATGTAAGAGATGAATTTTTCAAACAAGAAAGACTGATATATATACATATATGTATTGTATGGCCCTTACGTTTTTATACATATGTATATACATACTGTAAAAGTATTAGGGCTGTTAACTTATCTATTCACGATTTAACTATAGTTTAAAATATATAAGTTTACGGCCCTTAATATGCTTAATTTGATAAATGGCCCATCAAGTCGATTGACCGTGTATGTTCTTGTGGTGCGATTGTACCAGCTTATGGTGCGACTTCAAAAACTGTTTGAAAATTTTATAATTGTACCAGCCTGCTGGTGTCGTGAGTGGTGAAATTAGCTTAATTTCCTAAGTAAAAGGTATTTTGGCGGAAATTTCTTATACTATATGAGTTTGTGGAAGATTAAGTTCACGATATTGCAGTTGTGAATTAAAAAAAAAAAACAATGTTTAACAAAATGGTAAAAAAATTATGAAATTTCGGCTCTAATCGTTTCGATCTTTCCTCGACTCCATTTGTAAAGAAATAAATATTGCACCAGCATGCTGGTAAGTTATATGCTTCGAGCCTGATGGTACAATCACTTGATGGAGCCAGCAAGCTGGTGTCGTATATTTCCCCTTTTATACAAAAAGGTTTTTCGTTGGATAAAANTACAATCACTTGATGGAGCCAGGAAGCTGGTGTCGTATATTTCCCCTTTTATACAAAAAGGTTTTTCGTTGGATAAAATATTAGCTTTTTCCAGAGTTCATTGTTTTTCTATGCCATTACTTATTGAAAATCTTTGCGTGTATACCTATATATGTATGTATATGTAAGTAAAAAATTTTAGCTACCATTTTAAGCCACAACGAATTTGTTTAGCTCTTTTTCAGCCCTTTTTTTAAAGGAATTTGTCTACCACTAAAAATGACTCGCGGCAACACTGATGACGTCCTCGTTTGCTTGCCGTTGCGCTGCCCTCGTTTGCGTACTCGCTCGGCGAATTAATCGTACATCAGTGTTGCCACTTTGAAAAATTATTACCAAAATTGGTAGAAAAAATTTGGGTTGGCAAAAAGGTAAATTTTTTCTCATTTTGGTAGATTTTTGTTAAAGTAATTTGTTTGAAAAACAAAAAAAAATTTAGTTCCCGTTTTATTGGTCTTAAAGCATAAACAGACGGTAGAATTGATCCGGATCAACTCTGGAATTAACTGCAATTGACCCGGATTAAGCCCGAGTTAATCCGGATCAACGCTGCCGACTGTTTAAGCTTTAAGTTAGCTTTATGTATATTATAAATTATTTTCCAAAAGTGTTGTCTACGTGATTGCATTAATTTTCAAACGGTTTAATGCACACTTTTTATATACATACATCTTCTTCTTCTTCTTATGTGGCGCTGTAACCGCCTAAGCGATTTTGGCCGAGTTCAACAAAGCACGCCAGTCGTTTCTTTTCTGCCAAGTGAAGCCAAGTCCCTCTCCACCTGGTTTTTCCATCGCAATGGGGGCCTCCCTCTTCCTCTGCTACCAACCCCGAGTTGAATACTTTCAGAGCTGAAGCGTCGGTGTTCATTCGAACGACATGGCCAAGCCAGCGGAGCCGCTGTATTTTACCATACATACATATCGATAAAAGGTGAACAAATCGTGCTCCATTCAAAACTCATTTTACTGGGATACTGAGCAGCTTTTGATTCCCTAAATATTTTAAATGATTACTTAAATAGAATGAAAAAATGGACAAGTATGTAAATACACACCATGATTGTTCACAAAAAATATTAAAAAATCAACGCCAGTTTTTATAAATGGCAATTATTAAATAAAAAACAAAAACACAAAAGACCGGCGACGATAAAACTGCGTACCCAAAATTGTTGTAAAAATTCAGAGTAAAAAGTTCGAAATTTAGACGATTTTTTTTTAATTTTTATAAATGTTTGATATAGCTTGAATCCTTGATTTGTATGGGTTTGGTTAATAATACAATATTCTTACACGAAAAAAAAGAAAAAAAATTTACTTGAAGAACATTGTAAATAAGTATTATATTGTATTTTTTCAAGTGGATGGTAAATATTTATTTTCGGAAGTGGTAACCCTGGCGTACATGCATAATTGGTTAGGTATGTATATGTATGTATGCAGATATTTAAATGATGGTTTGCTATTCGCGTGACAAACTTTTTTAAAATTAGTGCAAATTGTTAGTAATTTTCATTAGAGTTTGAATAACTCCTTTCACTAAATGGCTTTTAGTAACTTTAACGAGACCTTAACTTATTTTATTTTATTCATTTTAGTGCAGTTTTGACAAAATTTTCTTGCTAAAAAATCTTTTGTTACACTTCTTTATTTTATTCCTTTGATTGTACATGTTAAATAAAAGCTTGTTTTTAAAAAATATTTTTTTACGTTATTTTTTATATGTATCTAATAAATGGAACTTAGTGGGGATAAGATTGACTAATGAGAAAAGTGGGCGTCTGGTGAAGACTGAGAGTAAAGAAAAGCAGAAAAAAACAATACACATACATTGTTTATTTCTTTTAAATGTTTTGATTCGCCATTATAAGGATATTAATAAGAAACCAAAAATATACACACGTAAATAGAATAAGAATATGTATGGATGTACATATGTATTACTTAGAAGAAAATTCAATAAAACGAAGGTCTGCTTTTCATATCCATGCACACATACATACATATCGTCGTTTAAAGTACAAAACCGCGTATCGTCATTCTGCAAAACCGCGTAACTGACATTGGCTGCCAAAAATTTGATTTGCTCACACAAGCTCTTGACCCAATCCTTATCCATTCGTCCTGAAATGTACTATCCAGAAATGCGATTGCTTTTTAAAAGAGAGAACCANTAATTTTTATAAATGTTTGATATAGCTTGAATCCTTGATTTGTATGGGTTTGGTTAATAATACAATATTCTTACACGAAAAAAAAGAAAAAAAATTTACTTGAAGAACATTGTAAATAAGTATTATATTGTATTTTTTCAAGTGGATGGTAAATATTTATTTTCGGAAGTGGTAACCCTGGCGTACATGCATAATTGGTTAGGTATGTATATGTATGTATGCAGATATTTAAATGATGGTTTGCTATTCGCGTGACAAACTTTTTTAAAATTAGTGCAAATTGTTAGTAATTTTCATTAGAGTTTGAATAACTCCTTTCACTAAATGGCTTTTAGTAACTTTAACGAGACCTTAACTTATTTTATTTTATTCATTTTAGTGCAGTTTTGACAAAATTTTCTTGCTAAAAAATCTTTTGTTACACTACTTTATTTTATTCCTTTGATTGTACATGTTAAATAAAAGCTTGTTTTTAAAAAATATTTTTTTTCGTTATTTTTTATATGTATCTAATAAATGGAACTTAGTGGGGATAAGATTGACTAATGAGAAAAGTGGGCGTCTGGTGAAGACTGAGAGTAAAGAAAAGCAGAAAAAAACAATACACATAAATTGTTTATTTCTTTTAAATGTTTTGATTCGCCATTATAAGGATATTAATAAGAAACCAAAAATATACACACGTAAATAGAATAAGAATATGTATGGATGTACATATGTATTACTTAGAAGAAAATTCAATAAAACGAAGGTCTGCTTTTCATATCCATGCACACATACATACATATCGTCGTTTAAAGTACAAAACCGCGTATCGTCATTCTGCAAAACCGCGTAACTGACATTGGCTGCCAAAAATTTGATTTGCTCACACAAGCTCTTGACCCAATCCTTATCCATTCGTCCTGAAATGTACTATCCAGAAATGCGATTGCTTTTTAAAAGAGAGAACCAATTTGAAATATGAGTGTTTTTACGCTCTAGAAAATAATTTATGCAACTCACATACGCGGTTTTGCATCTTGTTGATACGCGGTTTTGCACATTAAACGACGATGTGTATGTACATATATATGAGTGTATCTATATGTATGTACTTATATAAGTGCATAGTTATTTACAGGTCTATTCTGCACGTTACCGAAGATTTTGTAACCGGAAAATATTATTACCAAAAAATGTTACCAGTTCCTGTCACCGCGATTCTAGGTACGTTGGTAATGCAGTTAAAATATTCAGCAATTCAGCTATGAAGAATTGTGCAAATTCTGGCATTGCATATTTCACGGGGCAATACTTTGTTACCAGCTTATGAAATGGTAACAAAATTTACCGGATACAAGAGTACACAGAATGCGAAAAGGATTTAAAAATTGACAGGAACTTTATTTACCGGTTACAAACTTTTTATTACCAGCGCAGAATAGACCTGTTAGTGAACAGTAGCGCAGAATGAGCAAAAATTTCTGAAAATTTTCACTTCAGATATACAAAGTTTAGTTATATAAGTTTAGATAGATAAGTTTAGTTATATAAAGTTTAGATATACATAGATTTCTAGTGAAAAACTGAAAAAAATTAGATTTTTAAAAGTACCATTTTTCGCCGATTTTGGACTCGTGAGGATCTAGTTACTAGCGGTCTAGTTGGTTTTTCGCGATAAAGACCTAGTACGGAACTAGAAATTTGATTCACTAGTCCGCGGTTTCCCTGCAGAATGGGAAGACTTTTCTATTACTTCTTCTACTGACGACAATGCATATGTATATGTTTACGTGCAATTATAGCGTAATTTCTTAGAAAAGCGAAAAAACGTCTTCCATACAACGCCCTAAAAAGTTTTCAGGATTAGCTGTTGTGAGTGATCGCGAATGGAGCACCCGCATTGTTTATCTCATTTATGTAGGTACACACCCAAAACTCTTACAAAATAAAATTTTATGAAAAACGTACGTATTTACGAAATATCTGGTGTTCAGGGAAATTCCAACTAAACCACACAACTCCGCACTTAGCGAAATGCAGTTTGAAGAAAAATTCACTACCTGCTACAACGCTAAAATGAACGAAATCATGTGCTCTATTTCCGTAAATATTTCTAAAGCATACTAATTACAGTGGCGGACCCAGGTATGGGAAATTGGGGAAATTCCCCCACCCCCCCAAGACTGTGTAACATGTATTTTCATAATATTCAACTGAATATAGTGAAATATCATTACAAGAATATACAGGGTGTCCCAGAAGTAACCTGCTGATAAACAAAAAATTTTCAGGTAAAAGTGTCACCGTTTTTGAAATATTTACATTTTTTTAATTTAAAAAAAATCGTGCCTTTTCATGTATTTTCTTTAACTACATCTACAAACCAGACTATACTTAGTAAATTTTTTATGTAAAATACTTCCAGATAGTTGCTTCTCCATACTCAAATGCAATTTAGTTACAATATATTAAGGAACCATCATAAAATTAGTACTATTTTGGGATTTTTAACTTTTTGATATTTTCTTCCCCAACTTTGACTATCTCTGGTGAAAAAAAATTGTACTGAGCTATTTATAACTTTACATTACACAAAAAAATTTCTCATTTAATAAGGATTTCAGAAAGGTGCCACTCTTCCTGTTTCGAATAGGAAAAAAAAAGTTATAGCCGCTTTTGTGGGCAAAGGACTGAGACACGCTAGAATGTATTTAATAGATTTAAATTTAAGTTGCTCTTGTTACCGACCAATGACATGCTAAATAGTACAAAGGTACATTATTACATGCTCCTGAGATTATTTTATGTTACTTACCGGAATTAGTGAAAGTGGATTTTATGAAATTGGACCCTTCTAACATTGTGTTATTAATACTATGAAAAAAGACGCAGTATACGTCGCATGAATATGCGGATATTCACCTAATTTACGGTGAAGGTTGCTGTAATGCCAGAGCTGTTCAAAGACTCTATGCAGAGCGATACCCAAATCGTCGACATCCGGGTCGAGAAGTATTCGCCCGGACCCATAGANAAGCCGGTTTGAACGCAACCGAGACCATTGCAACGTAATGCCCTGTATGCAGCTCTCAAGAAAACGGTCAAGAAAAATTTGCCATTNACCGCACCCATAGAGTAATATCTGAAGGTCAGTAATTTTTACACCCTTCTTGTTTGAAGCCATTCTTCTTTTAACTATCGTTTTTCACTTCTTTAAGGTCGCATACCTGGAAGGCGTGGCGGCGAAACAGGACGTCCTGCAACGGTAGATGTTGAAGCTGTGTTAGAGGAAGTGGAACTAGGTCCATCGACTTCAGTGAGAATGATGGAAAGACGGACGGGAATACCAAAAACTACAGTTCACAAAGCTTTANGAGCTGCATACAGGCCTTAATGTATGAAAAGCAAGACGAAGACGACCGATAGAGTTTAAAATCGCAATAAGAGAGGTCTGCAGACGAATCGTTCGTTCTGCCTATCGTTCGTGATACAGAATAAGGCCCTATAGCTGTGTGCTAAGCTCGAAGTATTGTGTTATTTAAGTAGGCCTATCAGTTTTTCGAATTCACTGAATTTTTAAAATTTTTAAACTATGTACTTAATTTTCAATGTTTAGTTTTTTTTGTTATATTTTCGAATTTGTATTATTTTACACAGTTGAAAGTCACAGCAAGTTTGAATATTTTCACAGGTTCAGAAAACAACGAAAATTCCAAAATTTTGATTTTTATAATATTATTAAATTTCTTGAGATTTCTTATTTTTAGGATAATTTCCAAAATTTCAAAAACTATCGAAATCCGGGAGATTCTAGAAACTTTGGTAAAATGAGAATATTTTGACATGTACAAAATTATTGAGATTTTAGAAATGTTTATATTTTCCAAAATTTTGAGAATTTTATTTATCCTAAAATCCATCCTAAATTGTAAAAATGTGAAACATCACAAATTGTCGAAAAATTCTTATGTTCATGTACTCATGTGTAAAAAATAGAAAATGCTTAGAATTCTAAAAGATATTAACATTTTTCAAAAATTACAAAATTGTTCCACTTTTCTGAACTTTTCCAAAATTTTGTATTGATATAACAAAGTTTGAGAATTTTAAATTTTTTGAAAATTTTGAAAACATCAACGTCCAAAATTTTTTTGAATCTTCAAGAATTACGAAAATTTTTTAAATTTTCAAAAACGACGAAATATGAAAATGTTTTCAATATTCGAAAAGTTTAAATTTCGTTTGATCAATTTTGTATAAACGACACTATGACTTAGAGAAAATTTGTTAGAATTCCTACAATTCTAAAAATTAAAAAAAAATAAAAATTTCTAAAAATCTAGTATTCACCATTATATTGAATTAATTGAATTATTGGGATTTACTAAAATCTCTCAAATTCACAAAGTTTTGAAAGTTTAGAGAATTTTGGAATTCCACTCAAGTTATTAAAAAGGGGAAACTTCCAGAAATTAAAAACTATCAAAACTCTAAAAATTTTAAATTGCGGTGATTTTTTAATTTATATACACGATATATGTTGAAAAATTTTCCTCCCCCCAAGAATTGCTGCTGGGTCCGCCCCTGCTAATTATTAGTGGAAAATAAACAAAAGGTAGGTAGAAAGCTGCTGCAATNAATTTATATACACGATATATGTTGAAAAATTTTCCTCCCCCCAAGAATTGCTGCTGGGTCCGCCCCTGCTAATTATTAGTGGAAAATAAACAAAAGGTAGGTAGAAAGCTGCTGCAATATTATATCTACATACATGCATACTTCAAGCTAAAAGGCTCACAAGTAGGGTTGCCAGACGTACTGCTTTTGGGGTAAACGTACTCCTTTTTATTGCAATGTACTCCCTTGTACTCCAAAAAAAAAATATCTGGAAATGCACTCCTTTATTAGTTTTGTACTTCTTTTGCACTCCTTTTTCTAGCTATTAATATTTAATCATATACAGGGTGTAAAATAATAACTGTTGCACATATTTTTTTTTGAAAAATAAAAGGGAACTTTATAGATTTTGCGAAAAAAGTAGTTTATTCTTAATTATCCACAGATTTTACTTAAACTTTTTTTATTCGGTTTTAAATTTTAACCTTCTGTTGGGTTTACGGGCGGTAAACAATTTGAGAGAAAACCACAAGTGAAAAAAGTAGTTTATTGTTAATTTTCCACAAATTTTACTTAAATTTTATTAAATAGTTTTTAAATTTTAACCTTCATTTGGGTTTACTAGCGGGTTTGGCAGAAAAGCGCAAGCGGCACGCAATTCTTCGTCGGTTACTTTATTACATATCTTCTGTAACCATAGGCTAATTACCACCATTTGGGTCCTCATACTCAGCAATCGAAAAAACTCGGAACTGGTGACTAGGAGGGCATTCATTCGACCAATCCTAAACACTTTTTTTTTATACAAAGTCTAAGAAAAAAAAAAACCTGAAAAAGACGTGTGTGCCGCACGTACTTATCTCCCAAAGCTGGCGAATGCAAATAAGGATTAAAATTTTAAAACTTATTGATAAAATTAAAGTAAAATATTTACAAAGTTAACAAAAATACTTTTTTCGCAAAATCTATAAAGGACCCTTTTATTTTTCAAAAAAATCGTGCGACTGTTATTATTTTACGCCCTGTACTTTGCCATTCATATTGTGGCAAACACTACTTAGTAAGCAAAGTTAAGTGTGATAGTGAAAAGGTGTAAGCATGGTCGTAGCCTGGTAGGTGCAGGACACTCGGGCATAAAAATCAGAAAAATATTAAATTAATTATTAGGTTTAAATTAAAAGAATTGCCATACATTCAGGAAGAGGCTGGAATTATTTTGTAGAATTTAGTTAGGGAAACTTTCCTATAAGGGCAAGTGCAAATGAATATTCAGCATTTTTCAAGCGAAAAAACGCAAATGAAAATTGTGACTTTTGGCCATTTTTCTAAGGGGTCCCTAGGGAACCATAGGAGGCCTAGGTGGTCGGCAGTAACATTTTTGTCAAGGGAGATGCATGCCCTTTCCAAAAAGGTCGGTTCGAGTTGCCACGCCCACTTCCTCTT
Source organism: Rhagoletis zephyria (assembly GCF_001687245.7). Lineage (NCBI taxonomy): Eukaryota > Metazoa > Arthropoda > Insecta > Diptera > Tephritidae > Rhagoletis > Rhagoletis zephyria. The sequence goes on along the minus strand of NW_016157168.1, from coordinate 193,584 downwards.
CGATCACCATCTCTTAAACGACCGCACTTATTGGAAAGCCAAACCATTTAGTTATTTTTTTTTTACATATATTGTTGCTTTGATAAAGATTACTAAGATATCTTTATATGTTTGTACCTAAATAGTGGTATCTTGTAACAATAAATTGCGCAAAAAATTAATAAAAAAAATTTGACTGCTTTTTTATGTTTTGTACTGTACTCTATGTGTGCATGGATATGAAATGCAGACTTTCGTTTTATTGAGTTATATTCTAAGTAATACATACATGCATACATAAATATTCTTATTCTATTTACGTGTGTATATTTTTGGTTTCTTATTAATATCCTTATAATGGCAAATCGAAACATTTAAAAGAAATAAAACATTTACATGTATTGTTTTTTCTGCTTTTCTTTACTCTCAGTCTTCACCAGACGCCCACTTTTCTCATTAGTCAATCTTTTCCCCACTAAGAGCCAATTTACACGACGACTTTTCACCCTGCGTTTTTGGCACGTTCCCTTTTAAAAAAGTCTTCGAAAATCCTCGTGCATTTACACGATGACTTTTTCTTTGCGGCGTTTCTGCGAATTTTTGACATTTAAGCGTAAAATTTTCTTTGGTCAACTCATTCGTCCTCATTTTTTAAGCGGATCGAATCGCGAACTCAGAGCAAATATACGAAAAAGGGAACTCGGTAAAAGCGAAACGTCAAAAAACCCCTCGATTTCGCTCATGATGCAATAATACAAGGTGGTATCAGTTGTGACTGCTCGATTTGACACTACCTTAGCTCAGTAGAATGAGAAGGAAAACGGGAAGAAATGAATCCCCATATGGGGGAAAAATATAAAATTTCACATTTTCTCCTTAACAAAATTTGCTTTTTTATAGTGTATTCGTTATGAAATGAAATAAAATAAGATAAAATACCTTTTTAGGAAAACAAAGTGTGTATACTGAGAAAAAATAAAAAGCATTCAACTATATTAATGGGCAAAGAATAGTGAAAGAAGTAACACTGTTTCACGTAAGGTAGTCAATATGGCGGAATTAGAGCGAGAAGTTGCCAACTGATAACACCTTGTATTATTGCATCATGGATTTCGCTCACCGTGCGTGCTTGTCTACCCCGCTGACTTCGCTACACTTCTTGCCTACAAGCTCGACACGCATGACTTTCCACCCAGGGTGAAAAGTCATCGTGTAAATTGGCTCTAAGTTTCAGTTATTGGATATAATAAATGAACGCAATCATTATAATAAAATAACATGCAGATACACCATTATACTGAAAAGTGTACGCTTGGAATATACTTTAACTACACGTATGCATGTATGTAATTTATATGTACATACATACATATATATTACCACCATAATTCATATATTTGTGCATATTCCTACATTCCTTCCAACCGAAAAGCATTTGCTTGCATTACTTACATATACATATGTACATGTGTTTGTTTGCTGTATGCATAACAACCCAATTTGCCACAGGGCGAAGACGACGTCGTTACGACGTCGTTGCGACGTCGCTCTGGCGAAGTCGTTTTGGTGAACTTGAAACGACGTCGTTACGACGTCGCTCTGGTGAAGTCGTTTGGGTGAACTCGAAACGAAGTCGTTTTTTTCATACAAAATTCAACGTCGTTCCGAAGTCGTTATTTCTCATCGAATCGAATTCGTTGCGACGTTGGTCTGGTGAAGTCGTTTGGGTGAACTCGAAACGAAGTCGTTTTTTTCATACAAAATTCAACGTCGTTCCGAAGTCGTTATTTCTCATCGAATCGAATTCGTTGCGACGTTGGTCTGGTGAAGTCGTTTGGGTGAACTCGAAACGAATCCGTTTCTCCGAACCCACAAGTTTTTTGAGGAACCTTCGGTCTGGGTTGGACAAGTTCCACGCCCACATTATTATATATCAAAGTATAAATAAAAGTCATTCATTTGGATAGTAAACCGTTTTTATTATGACAATTTTTTATTATGACAGAATATGGAATCCACAATGTACACTTGTACTCAGAAAATTAAGCCGCTTACATCTTTTTTTCAGCAGGGGAGTCGGTTTTGCGACCTGCTGGCGTGTCGTTTTTGCCACCGGCCGGTAAGTCGTTTTTGCGACTCGCCGGCGAGTCATTTTTGCGGCCCGCCGGCGAAGTGTGCTTTTCATCCGACGGCGAGTTCGCCGGAGTTAACGACGCTAACCTAAACACTAGATACATACATACATATAATCATTATTCACGAACCAAAATACATACAAACAACTATATGCCCTTTAACCTTGTATGATAACATAATAACAAAGAGAATACGATAGACAAGTATAAACCCGTAAACATCTTTTTAATAACATAAACAATTATATTCGGTGATAAGTAACAAAGCATTATGATAACATAATGCTAAACATGTAAACATCTTTTTATCACCAAACAAACAATAGTTAGAAATAGTATAAATAGATGTAAGTGTAAAAATGGAAAACAGTTCTGGAAATAAAACGAGACTGAAATAATCTCTTGTGTACTTTTAATTCCTAACAAGGACTCATAACTGGGGGCTCAACCGAACCTTAAGCCATTTTTCTATGTAAAAGGAATAGAGAAAACTAAATCCACGGGAAGAAAGACTTCCGGCACTACACGTTGAAAAAAGTGCTAAAAGAATCAACGAAAATCAAGTATAGATCCTGAAAAAACGGAATAATACTGATAACATAAACCGAAATCAACGGAAATCAAGTGAAAAAAACACAATCAAGTGTGCAAATAATAAAAAAACTCTGAAAATTTTAAACAAAAAAGTGAAGTGAAAAACCTGGATACCTTACGGAGACTCCGGAGAGGAAAAAAGCAAAAATCCTACGACGACTACAGAAATCTAAATAAATTTACAATGGAGCAACAACTGGCCCAACTAAATGCCCAGTTCACCACACTGATGAACGAGATGCAGCGACAAACAACGGAATTCACGGAGAGAATTGCCGCACTAGAGCAACAAAACGCTCCGGAAGAATTAGTTTTATACGAAGAAGTAAAACTAAATATTACTGACGCCAAGGATATCGACCTGGAGCTATTCAAATCCCTACCAAAATTTGACGGGGACAAAGTACAATACCGATCATGGAGATCACAAGTGTGGGCATTCATGGAAGCTATAAAGATCTTCCAAAATCACCCTAAATATTATAGTGCCCTGGGAATAATGCGGACAAAAATTACAGGACCCGCTGCTAACGTCCTTACGAACCACAACACCAAATTGAATTTTTATTCAATCATTAACAGATTGGATTACACATATGCAGACCAACGCCCACTATATGTGCTTCTTGATGAAATGAAGCGAATCACACAAGATAGAAAATCCCTTGCAGAATTCCACAGTGAGGTTTCAAAGGCACTCAATTTAGCCCTATCAAAAATTGAGATGTCCAATAATGACAAAGGGATGATAGCATACGCTAACCAAGAGGCAGTGAGGACGTTTATTCTTGGGTTAAACTCCAAATATACAAGCGGCACATTGTACAGCCATAACCCAGAGAATTTGGAATCGGCATATGCGATAGCCTGTACCATTCTCCATGACAATGAGAATGCGGAATTCGAGACACGGCCCAGACTAGGAAGTAACAGCAGACAGCATCAACACAGCACAAACCGAAACACCTACTCACAACATAAAGAGGAAAGATATTACAAGCCAAACGTAAGGATGCAGAATCACAACTACCAGGCAAGGAGTTTTAACCAACAACAACCACCACAGCGACAACAACAACCCACACCTACTCCAATGGACATAGACCAATCCAGACAATTCATGCAGACAACCAAGTACAATAATGCCGTAAGTCAAAATCCTTTTAAATCAAACCATGTATATAAAAGAGATAGGGCATCTAGCTACAATAACGCCACTTCTCCGCCAGATAGGAAGTTCCAAAGAATTAACCAATTAAATAGAGAAGATCTAGAGTCAGTGGATGTACCTAATTATGAAGAACAATTTGAAACAGGCAGTACTTTTTTAGGCGAATAAACGGGTTGCCTTGCTTAGAAACAAAATGCGGCCTAACCGGCACACCCGTTACCTTATTAATTGACACAGGCTCCACTAATAATTACATTAATATAAATTGTAATATAGGAAAATCTATTAAATTAAAACCATTTAAAACCAAAACCTTACATGGTTATTCAATTGTAAATTCTAAAAAAGTTATAACGATGTACGGGCATCATTTAACGTTCTATGAAATAAGGGAACTAAACGACTTTGACATGATACTCGGAGAACAGGGATTACGCCAAATGAAGGCAGAAGTTAGGTTATTTGACTATAGCTTGAAGTATCAGAAGAAGAAGATCCTGGCAGTAGAACCAAGGATTAATTATACAATAAATAACGAAAAATTTAAAGACCAGGTGGAAGAGCTAATGAATAGAAATAATAATACAAATGGTAAATTACCTTTTACAACCACAATACAAGCAGCTATCAAGACCGAATCGGAAGACCCTATATGGACAAAACAATACCCATATCCCATGTCCGATCACGACTTTGTCAAGAAAGAAATTGAGAAACTCTTAAACGACGGTATAATACAACCAAGCAAAAGCCCATATAATTCACCTATATGGACTGTACCAAAAAAGGGCACCGATGACCAAGGCAAGCCCAAACGGAGAATGGTTGTTGACTTCCAAAAGATAAATTCTCATACGATTACTGACAGATATCCAATTCCAGATATTAATATGACAATACAAAACCTCGGAAAAGCCAAGATTTTTTCCACAATAGATTTAGAATCAGGGTTTCACCAGATTTTAATTAAAGAACCTGATCGAGGAAAGACAGCATTCTCTGTCAACGGCGCAAAGTATGAATTTATCAGAATGCCATTCGGGTTAAAGAATGCACCCTCCATATTTCAACGATGCGTTGACGACATCCTTAGAGAGTATATCGGAAAGTTCGCGTATGTTTATATTGATGACGTACTAATTTATTCATCTACACCAGAAGAACATATGGAACACATCCGGATTATAATTAACGCACTCCATAATGCTAACATGAAAATTTCTGACGAAAAGTCAAATTTTTTCCAAGATTCAGTTGAATACCTTGGACACATTATAAAACATAATAGAATTACGGTAGACCCAAAAAAAATCGAAACTATAAAGAAATACCCAAAACCAAAAAATTTGAAAGAATTGAGATCTTTCCTAGGACTTGCTAGTTACTACAGGAAGTTTATAAAGGATTTTGCTAAAATCACGAAACCTTTAACGATTAATTTGAGAGGAGAATTAGGAATGGTATCAAAAAATCAAAGTGCTAAAATACCAATACAATTAGATACAGCAGCCGAAGAAGCCTTGGAAAAAATAAAAAACGCTCTACAAGAGCAAGTTGAACTTTTCCAGCCTGATTTCTCTAAACCATTTAGTCTAACAACCGATGCTAGTAATTTCGCTATCGGGGCAGTTCTGTCACAAAATCGTCACCCGATCGCATTCATTTCACGCACTCTAAGTGAAACAGAACAAAACTATAGTACCAATGAAAAAGAACTACTAGCAATCGTTTGGTCCTTGCAAAAACTTAGAAATTATTTGTATGGTGTGGCAAACTTGACAATTTACACGGACCACCAATCGCTAATATTTTCAATTTCCGAAAAAAATCCGAATGCGAAATTAAAGCGTTGGAAAAACCTAATTGAAGAATACGGTGCCAAACTTGTATATAAACCTGGACACCAGAATGTCGTTGCAGATGCGCTTTCGCGACAACAAATAAATACTTCAACGAATTGTTCCGACCATTCGCAACAAAGTTCCCCTGTAGAAATTATGAAGAAAGTTAAACAACCACTTAACGCTTTCAGAAATCAAATAATTGTGTTACAAGATAATGAAAGGAATGAAGTCCTCAGTCAAACAATATTTCCTGGTCGGTTTAGACATACAATATTTTATAGAGAAACCCCGGACTTACTATCTAAACTTAAAGATGTAGTTAATCCAAAAGTTACTAATGCGATAAAGATAGATGAGGAAATACTGTTTCACCTAAAACAAGAAATTAGCTCCGCCTTCCCAAATTATAATCTAGTGCTAGCCCAAAATAAGTTAAACGACGTAACTTCTCCAAACGAACAAAGAGAAATTGTCACACAAACACATAAACGTGCACATAGGAACTACAAAAATAACACGCAAGAAATATTGTTGATTCATTACTGGCCCAATATTAAAGAAATGTGCCGTAAACTAGTCATAGGCTGTGAAATATGTCTACAGCACAAATACGAAAGGCAACCAAATAAACAACCTATTGGAAAAACTCCAATACCAACAAAAGTAGGAGAGTACATACAGATGGATATTTTCCATATTAATAATAAACAATACCTTAGTTCTACAGATAGATATTCCAAATACTGCTTCTTACGAAAATTGGACACAAAGACAAACTGCCACGAATACATAGAAGAAGTACTCACACAAGTCTACCCAAATGCCAAGTACCTCATGACTGATAACGAAAGTATATTTAAGAGCAACATAACGAAATTCTTGTACAGCCGGCTACAAATAACACACTCAGTTACGCCTGTACATCATTCAACATCAAACGCTCAAGTTGAACGGATACATAGCACTCTAATTGAACTTTGCCAAAGTTTAGCTGCAGAAAATAATACTGCTCCCGGTGACGAATTATTCAACGCAGTTCGCCAATACAATAGGACGATACACTCCACAACAGGATATAAACCCGAAGAGGTTTTTTACAACCGAGACAAATATCCTAATATCAAGGACATACTTGTGGATAAACAAGAGAGACTACTCAGGCACCATAATAAAAAAAGGAAAACCATTATATACAAACCAGGTGATATAATTTATAGTCGAACAGATCGGCGTAATAAACTTGCAACTAAGTACAATAAACATAAAGTAAAAGAAGATCGTGGGGACACAATCCTAACAGCGAGGGGGAAAATCATACACAAGGATAGTATAAGGAAAACTAGCACACCATGCAACGAATAGGCTTCTTAATTTTAGTAATAGTTACTCACGGATTTTGCGATAAAATAACAGATTTGGCTGGTAAAAAATATGTTCTTACTGAACTAGATACTGTGTATACCTATGAGAGTTCATCATTTCTTTACCACGTGTCGAATTTATCCATAATATTAGAACCATATGAACGAATTGTGCGAAGCAAATATGAATCAACTCAAATCGATGAAAAAGATATAATAATTGATAAAATAGAAACTTTGAAATCACAATTAATACCATCCGAGTATCGTGCCAAACGTGGCCTCAATTTTTTAGGTTCCGCATTAAAATTTATAACAGGAATACCAGATCACGATGATCTTGTCGAAATTAAAACAGGAGTGAACCAGCTTATAGAAAATAATAACCAGCAAAGGAAAATAAATTCCCGCTTTGAAAAAATTTTAGCAAAATTAAATACAGAATCAATTTTTGATCAGTCAATACTTACAGAAGTATATAACGAACTAGTAACTATAACAAATACCATTAACTTCGCAAAAACAGGAAATTTCTATTCTGGCACACTTAATTTTAGAGACGTACAGCAGGTAATAAAAAACGAAATATATGACATTCCAATAATAAATGTACTAGAATATTCCGATATACACATATGTACCTTTAATAAAACTATTATTACAATCTATAAATATCCCATAATAACAAATAAATGTAAAATGTACAATTTAACCCCATTAGCCTTTAAATACGGAAAATATCAACTTCATAATAGAATTGCCTTGTGTAATAATAATTTCACCAATTTATCAAAATGCAAAAATTATGTAGGAATACATATTTGTAAAAAAGAACCAAGGGATAATTGTACTATTCCGTTGTTATTAAAACAAAAAGCCCATTGTAATATTATCCAAGAAAATAACTCTCCCTTACAAATATTAGATAATGGTAATATTCTTATCGACAACGAACACACATGGAACGGAATTAGGGTAAATGGCCCACATTTAATCCAATTCAATTCCAATACAACTATTGATAATAAAACTTATATTAACCATAAGCAAGAAATAAAAAATGTAATACATGCTTATCAGAATGAAAGGGTTAATGTACTAAGAATTTTAAACTCTGAATCCGATTATAAATTTACTAATATACAAGAAATGTATAAATTATTTTTACCAATTGAAGAACATCCTTGGAAATTTACCTTATATTTAATCATGATCATATTTATATTAGCTTTAGTCACTTACTTAATTATAAAATTATATACATGCCGACAAATACAATTAAACACCAGGCGCCAAAGAGAGTTCGAATTAGCTTATCTAACCGAGTTACAACGATTGCAAACCCTAAGCCGTTGAAATGAGGACATTCCATTTTCAACACAGGCGAGAGTTAACGACGCTAACCTAAACACTAGATACATACACATATACATATAATCATTATTCACGAACCAAAATACATACAAACAACTATATGCCCTTTAACCTTGTATGATAACATAATAACAAAGAGAATACGATAGACAAGTATAAACCTGTAAACATCTTTTTAATAACATAAACAATTATATTCGGTGATAAGTAACAAAGCATTATGATAACATAATGCTAAACATGTAAACATCTTTTTATCACCAAACAAACAATAGTTAGAAATAGTATAAATAGATGTAAGTGTAAAAATGGAAAACAGTTCTGGAAATAAAACGAGACTGAAATAATCTCTTGTGTACTTTTAATTCCTAACAAGGACTCATAACTCCGGCGAGTAGTTTGCGACCATCGCCGGCGAACAAATTGTTCACCAAAACGAGTCGGAAACGACGTCGTTACGACGTCGTTTGGCAAATTGGGAAAATGCATACCCAAAACAAACGCGAAAAATATCTCCCATATAATATCGTTGAAAATTTTTCGCGATAAGTTTATCGCGATAAGCTGTTGTGACCCAGCTGCGAAAATGCACATTACGTAATCAAATACTCCTTCAAAACTTCGGAGGCGGTATATCGGAATGAATGGATTACAACCCAGATTACTTTGCCATAAGCATGGCCGCTTTGTGGTTAGCGTCCTTTACATACTGGTTTTGTTTGTAATCGGAAAGTATGATGTGACCTATCATGTTGCAAACTGTGGAGGATGCTATTATGCCATGGCTTTTGTCCATTTTCAAAGGATACATAACCCTTAACTACGTCCCTCTGTCGTGGAGGCGAGTAAAAGTGATTTTCATTCCAAAACCTGGAAGGCGAGGGCACGTCTACGCCAAAGATTTTCGACCTATTAGCTTAACTTCCTTTGTTCTCAAAACGTTCGAGAGGGTTCTGGACGCGCACGTCCGGGGGTTTTTCCACCGCAATGGCATGTTTGGAGCGCAGCATGCATATTTGCGGGGACGATCCACGTAGACGGCGCTCCATGAGGTCGTTAGAACTGTCGAGAGGTCACTCGAATTTAAGCAATTCACTCTGGCACTCGACATAGAAGGAGCCTTTAACAATGTTAGGGTAGAAGCTATCCAAAAATCCCTTGACGAGCTAGGCGTCGAGGAGCGCGTGGCTAATGGCGATGCTTCGCAGCAGAACGATTTCAGCTGAACTTGGTAGCTATACATTAACAAGAAACGTTAGTAGGGGCACTCCTCAAGGGGGAGTGATCTCTCCTATTTTATGGCTCAGCACTATCAACTCAGTACTACTCAAGCTGGGAGGAGTAAAGGTAGTGGCCTACGCTGACGATGTAGTGATTTTAATAACCGGGTTATTTCCATCTGTGGTGAGTAACATTAAGTAGTGTACTCTAGCAAAGCTTAGCCGGTGGGCCGAGCAATGTGGCCTTAGAGTGAACCCAGAGAAAACAGAATTAATGCTCTTTACGACA
>NW_016157168.1:178048-183295 GCF_001687245.7 Rhagoletis zephyria | reverse complement strand
TGGTTTTGTTTGTAATCGGAAAGTATGATGTGACCGAATACTCTTCGGGCGTTTATTACAATACGTCTTCGTTTGTAAATTGTAATGTGCATTGTAAGTAGACTGCCTACGATAAGCATTACAATTTTAAATTGGGTCAGCGGTGTTTTAATCTTTTATTTGTATGAATTACGCAATGCATATTGTGGATGGACCCCATTTAGCAGTGCGCCGCTGGAGAGTGATCGCGAATGGATTATTTGAATCGTTTTTCTCATTTATGAGAGGCCGACATCGGCAATGCTCTGACTTCTCATATTCGAGTGAGAGGAAATTTCTTTGCTTTTTTCGATCGCGAATGAAAAGCAACGGAAATTTTTTTGTCGATCGCATTCCGAATGTGAGAGATGATAAATTTTNCAAAGGAGATATCCAAAAATGGAAAACGCCATTTTTAAGATCTTGATTACTTTAATATGACTGCATCACTAACAAAATTTTTACTAAATTATCGAAAAAAATTGTAGTCAATATCTCGGAAACTAAAGGAGATATCTAAAAACTGATAACACCAATCAAAAGATTTTATTTCAAAATATATTAGTAACTGCATCTAGAACTAAAAATNCCCTGGTTATTTATAACGATGCAGGAAATAAAGGTCGCGCCCAGTGTTGCCGTTTTAGCCCTTTGGTGGCTAGATTTAGCTACCACATAGTTTTTTTGCCCACATAAATTTAAAACTGCCCCTAGCCCTTTTTTTAGCCCTTTGGAGAATTTATTCATACTTGGCATGAAAAAGTTGTATACATATGCTTAATTTGATCTCATTTCTTTTTTCATTTATGTAAGAGATGGATTTTTAAACTAAGAAAGACTGATATATGCACGATTGAGAGAATACAAAGGTTGCGCCGATCTCGGACCGCTATTCCTCTCTTAACGAATTTGACAGAATCGTTGTTTACATGACGTCACACTTGTGCAACTTGTTTACGTTTTCCTTGCAACATTTTTTCTCCTTCTTCCATTCTTGCTCACGTTTTGGCATTTCTCTCTCGCAATTGCACCAGTGTGACGTCACACAAAAGTTATTCTCAAAAATCCTCTCTGATGGGCGCAATCTTGTATTCTATCATTCTTGTGATATATGTGTATACATATCGTCACCTGGGTAAAAGATTGTCGTATGTTAATTTCGGCAGGTTGTGGGAAATCGCGATTGAAGTTTGGAATGCAATTTCTCAAAAACGCTAAGATAGGTATTCTCCAAAGCCTCTGAAAATGTTACTAGTTCACAAGATTCTTAAATTATTTAATTTTTAATACTTATTGTTAATTAGTTTTGAGTTTATGAAGGATTTTCTTTAGTAAAATTTTGTCGTAAGCGTCATTTGTCCACAATTTGGCAGCCACTTTGAATGAAATACTACAAAATGTGATCAAAATTTCTACTAAATTAACGATACTTTTTACTCAATATCTCGGAAACCAAAGGAGATATCCAAAAATGGAAAACGCCATTTTTAAGATCTTGATTACTTTAATATGACTGCATCACTAACAAAATTTTTACTAAATTATCGAAAAAAATTGTAGTCAATATCTCGGAAACTAAAGGAGATATCTAAAAACTGATAACACCAATCAAAAGATTTTATTTCAAAATATATTAGTAACTGCATCTAGAACTAAAAATCGTCAAAATGGCGCTTACGACAATCTTTTACCCAGGCGACGATATATGTATTGTATGTTCCTTACGTTNATATGCTTAATTTAATCTCATTTCTTTTTTCATTTATGTAAGAGATGGATTTTTAAACTAAGAAAGACTGATATATGCACGATTGAGAGAATACAAAGGTTGCGCCGATCTCGGACCGCTATTCCTCTCTTAACGAATTTGACAGAATCGTTGTTTACATGACGTCACACTTGTGCAACTTGTTTACGTTTTCCTTGCAACATTTTTTCTCCTTCTTCCATTCTTGCTCACGTTTTGGCATTTCTCTCTCGCAATTGCACCAGTGTGACGTCACACAAAAGTTATTCTCAAAAATCCTCTCTGATGGGCGCAATCTTGTATTCTATCATTCTTGTGATATATGTGTATACATATCGTCACCTGGGTAAAAGATTGTCGTATGTTAATTTCGGCAGGTTGTGGGAAATCGCGATTGAAGTTTGGAATGCAATTTCTCAAAAACGCTAAGATAGGTATTCTCCAAAGCCTCTGAAAATGTTACTAGTTCACAAGATTCTTAAATTATTTAATTTTTAATACTTATTGTTAATTAGTTTTGAGTTTATGAAGGATTTTCTTTAGTAAAATTTTGTCGTAAGCGTCATTTGTCCACAATTTGGCAGCCACTTTGAATGAAATACTACAAAATGTGATCAAAATTTCTACTAAATTAACGATACTTTTTACTCAATATCTCGGAAACCAAAGGAGATATCCAAAAATGGAAAACGCCATTTTTAAGATCTTGATTACTTTAATATGACTGCATCACTAACAAAATTTTTACTAAATTATCGAAAAAAATTGTAGTCAATATCTCGGAAACTAAAGGAGATATCTAAAAACTGATAACACCAATCAAAAGATTTTATTTCAAAATATATTAGTAACTGCATCTAGAACTAAAAATCGTCAAAATGGCGCTTACGACAATCTTTTACCCAGGCGACGATATATGTATTGTATGTTCCTTACGTTTTTATACATAGTACATACTGTAAAAGTGTTAGGGCTGTTAACTTATCTATTAACGATTTAACTATAGTTTAAAATAGATAAGTTTACGGCCCTTAATACGCTTAATTTGATAAATGGCCCATCAAGTCGATTGACCGTGTATGTTCTTGTGTTGTGATTGTACCAGCTGCTGGTGAGACTGCAAAAACTATTTGAAAATTTTATGATTGTACCAGCATGCTGGTGACGCGAGTGGTAAAATTAGCTCAATTTTCTAAGTAAAAAGTATTTTGGCGGAAATTTCTTGCACTATATGTGTCAAAGCCGTGTTTGTGGAAGATTAAGTTCACGATATTGCAGTTGTAAATTAAAAGAAAGAATGTTTAACAAAATGGAAGAAATTTTATGAAATTTCGGCTCTGATCATTTCGATCTTTCCTCGTCCTCATTTGTAAAGATATAAATATTATACCGGCAGGCTGGTAAGTTATATGCTTCGAGCCTGATGGTACAATCACATGATGGAGCCAGCAAGCTGGTGTCGTATATTTCCTATTTTATACAAAATGGTTTTTGGTTGGATAAAATATTAGCCTTTTTCCAGAGTTCATTGTGTTTCTATACTATTACTTATTGAAAATGGTTGCGTGTATACTTATATATGTATATGTAAGCAAAAAATTTTAGCTACCATTTTTAGCCACAACGACTTTTTTTAGCTCTTTTTTAGCCCTTTTTTTAAAGGAATTTGGCTACCACTAAAAATGATGCGCGGCAAACCTGGTCGCGCCATTCGCGGACCGCTAACCCTTTCTTCGTCGATTTGACAGCATCCACCCAACCCCTGACGTCATAAAATACTTTTGTTGACATTCACTGTTGCCAACTTGATGCTCTTTGCACCAAATTTAGTGGGTATTCAAAATGCTAAAATTTTTGAGTTTGGTGCTTGGTGCGTTTTTGGTGCTTTTGTTTTTAGTTTGAAGACACCAAATTATAAAATCTTAAAAAATGGGAGCAAAATTTAAGGCAATCGTAAGTGTGGCACAGTTAGGGTTCGAAATTTCAGACTTTGGTATCGATACTGAGTACTCATTCTGGCATCGAGCTCTTGGTATCGATACTCTAAAAGTATCAGGGAAAAAGTATCGATACTACTCAGTATCGGACTCATTAAAATGCGTTTTTTGGGATACTAAAACTATTTTATTCTTCAATCGCATATCTAGTTATTTCCTGAAATTAAAACAATAGAAATTTAAAATATTTGATTTTTATTTCATTGCAGAACTTACTTTCACGTTAGAAGTAATTTTAACGTTAAATGTACATACATACATATATATATATATATATATATATACTTTCACGAATTTCAAATTTTATTAAGAAATTTTTGTAAACTTTTCGGTTATGCATTTTTGTAGCCTATTCAATTTTAGTATAGAGTCAAACCACGCCAACTGTGTCAATGAATTTCCATTGATTTTCTGGAAAGTGAAGACAATTGTGGGAATCTGTAGATAATTATAGAACAAAAATACACTAATAACAAAATACAAATAAATGCTATCACTCACACAAGCTTAAATGAAAATAGCTATTTACTCAACGCTTAAAGGTAACAAAAAAATCGATAGCGACTGTCAAAATTGGAAAGACAAATTTTTTCTTTTTGGAACTTAAAAACAAGAGTTTAGAGTATATTGTGCCAAAATTTCACTGCAGTCGCGGGCCTAGAATATATAAATAATTGGAATTGTTTAAATTATTGTTATTAAAGAATTAATTTCATAAAATGGTTCGCGAGTTACGAATTTTTCTCTCAAGAACTGCAATATTCTTATAATACCAAAAAAGCAAAAACGAAGAGCAATTTCGAAAAACCGTCCAAAGCGTGTTTTTGTTCTATAATTATCTACAGATTCCCACAATTATTTCACTTTCCAGAAAATCAATGGAAATTCATTGACACAGTTGGCGTGGTTTGACTCATAATAATGTGCAAGTTTGAATTAAAAGTCAACGGTAGTAGGCTTAGGGTTCGAAATTTCAGACGTTGGTATCGATACTGAGTACTCATACTGGCATGGAGCTTATGGTATCGATACTCTAAAAGTATCAGGGAAAAAGTATCGATACTACTCAGTATCGGATTCATTAAAATACGTTTTTTGGGATACTAAAATTATTTTATTCTTCAATCGTATATCTAGTTATTTCCTGAAATTAAAACAATAGAAATTTAACATATTTGATTTTTATTTCATTGCAGAACTTACTTTCATGTTAGAAGTAATTTTAACGTTAAATGTACATACATACATACACATATGTATATATATATATATATATATATATGTATATATACTTTCACGAATTTCAAATTTTATTAAGAAATTTTTGTAAACTTTTTGGGTATGCATTTCTGTATCCTATTCAATTTTAGTATAATAATGTGGAAGTTTGAATTAAAAGTCAATGGTAGTAGGCTACACGTAAACTTGAATAGGTTGCAAAACTGCATACCCAAAAAGCTTCTAAAAATTCTGCCTTTTCGTGAA
>NW_016157168.1:174019-175634 GCF_001687245.7 Rhagoletis zephyria | reverse complement strand
TATGAAATTGAAAATGAAAAGCGTGGGGCGCATGTAATACACTTGAATTGATATGAAAAGTAATATATGTATGTATGTATGTGGGTATATGAATAACGACCGCTTAAAATCGATTTCAAAGTTCTACTTTCGCTGTAGAAATTTTAGGTCTACGTTATGTAGTTTGACTATTGTCGACTAAATCGAATGCTTTGTAAGTGAAGTGACTTGTGGACCACTTGAGGTATAGGTGGACCAGTTGGTATCCACTTTGCGATACAAGGTTAGATAATTATTGACAGCCGCGGTTTGACACTCCCTTACAAAAGGTTGCATTTACGAAGGACGGAGAAAGGGGAGGAATGAAATCTCTTGGTGTGAAA
The DNA here is from genome assembly GCF_001687245.7 of Rhagoletis zephyria. Classification (NCBI taxonomy): domain Eukaryota; kingdom Metazoa; phylum Arthropoda; class Insecta; order Diptera; family Tephritidae; genus Rhagoletis; species Rhagoletis zephyria. The sequence goes on along the minus strand of NW_016157168.1, from coordinate 175,272 downwards.
ATGGTAGTAGAAAAGTACGCAATTAGTAATGAAATTCCTTTTGTAAATTCTGATGTATTTGCAGGAACTCTGGCATTTTAAACGAAATATTGAACGTAATATTGATATATCTACGTGAGTTACGTAATTTATGTGCTATTTGGCTGTATAAAAACTCCAAAAAGACTCAAAATTAAAATAAACTACTATAAGATTGATGTAAACGTCCAATTTAAAAACAATTTATGTTTTTATCAGTTAAATATGCTTCATATGCATATACAAATAAGCATATTGCACAAAAGCTTATACTTCTATTTCACACCAAAGCTACACTTTTTCCAAGCAAATTTGCAAACAAGCAACACCGTGCCGCTGGGAGCGGTGCGAGAGAGACAACTGTCAGTTTATCGAACCTTGTATTATTGAATCATGTGCCACACCAAGAAGCTTACAGTGAGCATACTGTGGTGAGCATAGTGATGAATTTAATAATCGACTAATCGGTTAATTGATTAATCGAAGGCATTCGATTAATAATTGCAATTAATCGTAAGACATTAACCGATTAATCGGTCATCTCGATTAAAATCGAAAATTAATAAAAACCATTTATAAGTTATCGAAACTGACTTACACCCCGTGTCAAAATTATAGCGCACGACAAAATTTTTTTTGTTATTTAATTTTAGTTATTTTTTTAAATGTAGCTTATTCTTTAGCAAAAAAACGTATAAATATAAATATATAAAACTTTGTGCAATATTTAAAAAAAAATCAACAAAAAATTCTAGCTTTTTAATTATGTAGAATTCTTAGACAGATTTTCAGTATGCAAAATTCCAAGACTGAAGTATCTGGCACTTACCGCTGATTTTTGGTATTTCTCTGTTCCGGAAAATAAAATGAAAATATGTGCATACCTGAGTTGTGATTTTTTAGTAGCTACTTAGGTTAAGCCCGTGTTGTGGTTCTTGGCAGAAATATCGTTTAAAAAATTTGCAGAATACGAGAATGTAGCAAACATCCCAACTTATTTTGATTCATACATTACTGTCTGAGTGAATTCGTAAATTTTGATGGTTTCTTTTCGATTATTTTGAAAAATTAATCGGTTAATCGCTCAATTAATCGAAAGGAAAATTTCGATACAATCAAATCGTTAACCGAATGAAAATAACCGATTATAATCGGTTATTCGATTAATCGTGCCATCACTAGGTGAGCATGTGCCGATATCGCAGCAAGCAGCATTTTGAAGTAAAAAAAAAAAA
>NW_016157168.1:173537-173994 GCF_001687245.7 Rhagoletis zephyria | reverse complement strand
GATCATTTATGTATACATTTGTCTATATCTATCTCGATTCGTTTTGGCTGTTACAAACAACCGTTATGTGAACAAAATTAATATACCCTTGTGCACAAGTGCGCTCGGGTATAAAAAGAACCTTTGCCAGCTTCAGGCATGCGCAAAGCGAAATTTATGTACAAGCAGCGCTGCGCGCAAAGCGAAATTTATGTATATACAAGCAGCGCTGCTTTCAAAACAAACAAACACTGTACATCGTGTATTTCGTTTGGCAACTGTTAACCACGCCCACTTCCCATATAACGGTAATTTCCAGAAATACGAAAACTGCGATATTTTAGTAACTACTGAAGATAATTCACTCAAAATTGATATTTACAATAATTTTTAGACGAAAAATAAGAATATTTTAAAAATTTGGAAAACGGGCGTAGCCACGCCCACTTATGGTTACATGTGTATATCTTGGTAACCT
>NW_016157168.1:171502-172940 GCF_001687245.7 Rhagoletis zephyria | reverse complement strand
AAAACATATATTTAATACTTGCGCCGGGTATTTAATGTTCGGCTCCGCCCGAACTTAGACTTTCTTACTTGTTTATTACCTCCCTTTTATTAGCTCGGGATGTAACTATGTAATATTGATGCGCCTAAAAGATACAGCGATTTATATTCTCAAGTTACATACCTGATGACAGTACGAATAGAAATTATAATAGCGAGGTTTTAGTTTTTTAAACTATAATTTTTTATTTATTTTGCGCTGTGCTAGATGAGTATAAAAAGAGAAGAGAATAGAGAGAAATATGTATGTGGTTTGCCGATGCTCTCTAAACACAAACGCGTTAAAGGCAAACGGTCTAGCAATGCGTGGTATTGTTGATTAACTTAATACTTTAATTAAACATACTTGTTATAAAAATTTCATTTTAAAAATACCACTGTGTCCTACTGTGGTAGAAATATGTCATTTTAAAACCTGAATCATAGAAATCGACCCAGTACATCGGCTGTTTTGCTCTCACGTTTTTTGTGCTTTATTTTATATACAGGGTGTCCCAGAAGTAACGTCCCAAACTTTAGGGGAAGGTAGGTGGGGGGGTGAGCTCACTGATAAACAAAAAATTTTCAGGTAAAAGTGTCACCGTTTTTGAAATATTTACATTTTTTCGAATTTAAAAAAAATCGTGCCTTTTCATGTGTTTTCTTTAACTGCAACTACAAACCGGGCAATACTTAGTAAATTTTTTATGTAAAATACTTCCAGATAGTTGCCTCTCCATACTCAAATGCAATGTAGTTAAAATATATTAAGGAACCATCATAAAATTAGGACTATTTCTGGATTTTTAACTTTTTGATATTTTCTTCCCCAACTTTGACTATCTCGGGTGAAAAAAAAATGTACTGAGCTATAACTTTACATTACATAAAAAAATTGCTCATTTAATAAAGATTTCAGAAAGGTGCCACACTTACTGTTTTGAAAAAAAAAAAAAAGTTATAGCCGCTTTTGTGGGTAAAGGACTGAGACACGCTAGAATGTATTTAATAGATTTAAATTTAAGTTGCTCTTGTTACCGACCAATGACATGCTAAATAGTACAAAGGTACATTATTACCTGCTCCTGACATTATTTTATGTTACTTACCGGAATTCGGACTAGAGTCTATAACAAGGGCTATATCTATCAATATTTTTGTGAAGGATGGGTTCACGTGAAATAAAATATACATGAGTTGTTTGAAGAAAAATTTATTCATTTATTGATAAAATATGCTCAAATTGGGGACCTTCTACTCTAATACAAGCTCGGCACCTCTTAAGGAAAGACGCTTTTAGTGATCTTAAACTCAATTGGGCTATCTCAGCAGCAGCTTCATTTATTTGTTCCCGCAAATGCTCTTCGTTTTGAATTGTTTTTGAATAAATTTTGTCCTTAAGACAGCCCCAGTAGAAAAAA
>NW_016157168.1:169525-169921 GCF_001687245.7 Rhagoletis zephyria | reverse complement strand
CTAGTTCCACTTCCTCTAACACAGCTTCAACATCTACCGTTGCAGGACGTCCTGTTTCGCCGCCACGCCTTCCAGGTATGCGACCTTAAAAAAGTGAAAAATGATAGTAAAAGAAGAATGGCTTCAAACAAGAAGGGTGTAAAAATTACTGACTTTCAGATATTACTCTATGGGTGCGGGGGAATACTTCACGACCCGGATGTCGACGATTGGGGTGTCGCTCTGCATAGAGTCTTTGAGCAGCTCTGGCATTACAGCAAGCTTCAACGTAAATTAGGTGAATATCCGCATATTCATGCGACGTATACTGCGTGTTCTCTGTCATAGTATTAATAACACAATGTTCGAAGGGTCCAATTTCACAAAATCCACTTTCACTAATTCCGGTAAGTAACA
>NW_016157168.1:147933-169354 GCF_001687245.7 Rhagoletis zephyria | reverse complement strand
CCCCCCACCCCCACACCTACCTTCCCCTAAAGTTTGGCACGTTACTTCTGGGACACCCTGTATAGTATAGATAGATATGTATACTTTCAGAAAATATTAGCAAAATCCGGGCTGGTTCGAAGTGTCATAAAATTGTCGCACACATAGTATAATAAACAAAGTGAAATCAATATATGACATATCTATTTTCGATACGCTTATTTGACAACACTTTTGTCATTTCATTAACCCATTTGCCAGTAGCAACATTATAAATGTATTTCAAATTTAAAATTTTTGTATTACAATTCCAAAAATAATTCGTTTTAGAAAATGCAGAGCAAAAAGAAAAAATTTCATAAAAAATGCCAGACACTACCCACAAATAAAAGCGCGGTAAAAAGAAAAAAGTTACGTTTATTGTGCGGAGGATGTTACAGAGAGAAGGAAATCGATGAATGCGTGTGGTATTCAACTGACTTCATTATCTATGCAGGGTTTACGTCCTGCACTTCAATCGAATGAAATAAATTATATGCCAAGCGAAGACGACTCAATACTGATGCAGTTCCATCAACTCAACCTTCGTGCGTTATTTCGTAATATTTTCGTATATATTCAACCATTCTGTTTCCTGATTGGCTCAGTAACCACCTAAGGTCGCGCCAGGCATTTTGTTATTCCTATCACTGGTTACTGAACCCAAAATCTCAAGTCTCACTCTAGGATAAGCTCTTATTCTATTCATTTGTTTTAAAGCCGGTATGGACATATGAAATACAGTTATGGGGCTCTGCAGACCCATCCAAGTTTCCTATTAAAAAATCTTAAAATGATTGCGAACGCTCCGTTTTATGTCACAAGCAACCAAATACACCGTGACCGTCATTCCTATTGGTTCTTCTGAAATAAAAACTACGCCTTGGCGCACCAACAAAAATTCATGATCACCCAAATCCTCTTATTTCTACACTAATTTCTCATACAGTATCATTACAGCGACTTAAAAGGAAGTCAATATTAGATCTCTACTAATATTGAACACCTGCGAAAAAAAATATGGTTGCACCACTGGGTGTACTCAATACATGATTATTTTTATCTAGTAATAAGTTTTAAATATTTCTTAATGCACAATGCAGATTGCAATAAAATATATGAATTAAAAAAAATATATATATTAACTAGCGCAAAATAGAAATACTAAGTGAAGTCAAGTCAAACTTCATTTGGTCTTCTCCTGCCAACACCAGCATAATTCTGTACTTTAAGGGCTATGGAATTGTTATCTTTAAGGACGAAGTGGCCTAGCAAGTGAAGAAGTCGTATTTTAATTCACTAAACCATAATGCATTCGTATAAATACATACACCCATAGCGTATGTGTTTTGTACACTTTGCGATTATGTAGCTCATCGTGTCATATATGAACAAAAGCCAAAAGACGGTTAATGTAATCAAATATATGAATTCTTCACATTTACATTTTCAAATAAGCGTACGTCATATATTAGTTGTGTGTTGTTACAAATTATCCAGTAACTTGCCAGCAACTCTCCAGTAACTGTATTTCTAAGAATTCGCTCTCATGGAAAAAATTTGCAATAAAGTACGCGAACGCTTTTCCAGTAATAATTTGCAAGTTTCATGAACAGCTGATAAATTGGTTGTTTATTCGCAGCAAATTCCTAATAAAACAATATATTTTGTATTTAAATAGGTTTATTTTGTAAAATTCAACATTAAAAACCCACAAACAGTTTCCTTATTAGTTTAAATTTCATCCAGCAACATGCGATCAGCTGTTTTTCGTACTGGAAAATTCTTACAAGTAAAAATTTATCCAGTAAAATCCAGTAAAAACTTGCAACTTCAACTGTCATTTTTCGCTCTCTCAATTTCCCCTACTTTGCAAGTTTTTGCGTACGAAAACGCCAAAACATGAAAACTCGTAAAAACTTTTACTGGAAATGAGTAAGAAAACGCAACTATTGATTTAACTTTGTTTATTACATTATGGTCGCACACTGATATCAACTTGAATTCGCATACCTTAATTTTTGAAATTTTTTTCTTCATACATTTGACTTCAAAACAGTCATCCATACACCTCTGGGGAGCAGAATATATGTATTAATTTAGAAAATGTTAAGTGCTGCATTACCAAGAAAAAATTAATTCTTTTCCTATTCACTATAATTTTCGAGTAATGGAATACAGCGTATCTACAAAGCACAATCTATTAGTTAATATGCAATAGAGGGGCTCGTATATCCTATAACTTTAGACATAAGCAATATATTTAGTAGATTTATACATATGTATGTATATGTGCGTATATTTGTACAACTGATTGATTTTTCTAGGACTAACAGAAGAAGTGACGAATCTTTAGAAATGCAACCGCTACATGAAATTTCAAACAAAGGGAACAAAACAACTTTGAGGAGAATGTCACATGTGCGGTCGGAAGACAAGGAGGAAATGAAAGAAAGAGCATCTCACGATAAAACACCGAGTCCTATTGGAGCTGGACTACCTTTACTACAAAGGCTACGGTTACTCAAAGAGAAGCAAGTAAGAAAACTGTTAAAAATTTGTAGCAATGATGCCAACAATTATAAAAACATCATGATGTGTCGTATTTACATCCAACAATTTTCCGAGAAAATGATCCACTTTCAAAATGTGCGTGATGTAGTACGCAGTAATCCTCAGGTACACAATGTCGAAACCGAACCGAAACTGCGCACTGGTAAATTTTGTTACTATCTCATAAGCAGGTAACAAAACATTGACCCGTGAAATATGCAACACTGGATTTACGAAAAATTCATAGCTGAATTGCTGAATAGATTAAAACGTTACCAAAGGTACTTAGAATTGTTGTTATAAGAAGTGGTGTCATATTTTGGTAACAAAATTTCCCGGTATAAAAATGCTCGGTGACAACCAGAATAGGCCTGTTAGCAAGGGCGTAGGCAGGTAGGGGCAGCTACAAAGCGAAGGAGAAAATTTCAAAAATCAATAAAAAAAAAATACTAATTTGTATGCGTAATCGAATTCGTAATTGTACTCTCAATTTCTACATAAGGCCTGCGTTTTTCATCGTTGTTATAATGAAGTAAGCACAGCGTTAAGCATTGAATTGGCACAGAATTGAAAGAAACACCCTTTTAAGTTTCTTTTACCATTCTGTGATAAACAGGATAGAAAAACCAAACGAGGAAACACTTCCTCTTCCGTTAAATCTTGTTGTGAATGACTTAAATGAGGTTCCAAAAATAAGAAGTACTATTTCTACCCTAAAATATGTGATACACTTTTTTCGCGAATCAATGATACGCAAGAATTATGCTGCTGATATATGACCTTTGTGTGAAACAAGATGGTCGGAAAAATATAAGGCTATCAGGAAATTTTTAGAAAATTATCCTGAAGTTGTGGAAGCTTTAGAAAAGTTGTCAATTCAGGCAAACTTTTCCACAAGAAAGTCTGCGCATCAATTGTGTGCTGCTATAATAAGGCCGATGTTCATCATTGCTTTAATGACAATTGCTAAATATTCAATGTCTGGATCTTACAGCAAACATTTCTCAAATGAACACAATAGACCTCATCGCCGATGATCAGCATACTGAAAATATTTTGCAGGTGGTTAAGAATGATCGAAAGAATGCAGAGGGAGTCACTACGGAGTTAATTAAAAAATCTCGTATGATTACAGCCGATCTAGGAGTAGAAATTTCTCTACCACGTTTGGCAGGTTAACAAAAAAAACTGAAGTAATCCCCATCTTTCAATAAAAATGAGTACTGGCGACGGTCTATAATAATACCGTATCTGGATTCACTAACGGCTTCTTTTCAACTTCGCTTTTCCAATTAAAATACTCCAGCTGTTTCGCTGTCTACATTGCACCCATTGCATTCGATTAAATTTTCCAGTGAAAAGGTACAAAATAAATAGAAGCATTTTCAACAGATATATGATCTAGGTATGGGAAGTGAACTCCTTCTTTGGTACAATTTATGGAAGAGAAAGAACTTGCCTGAAGAAGATTTGAAGGATGTTGAAGTTGTAGATTTATTTAAAGAAGAAAACAGCGATAAATAAGGGTATTTCCATTTTGAGTGCTTTTCCATGCACAACAGCGACTGTGGAGCGATCGTTTTAGTACACTTCGTAGAGTAAAAACCTGGCCCAGAAGCACAAAGTCTTTCTGGACTATGCCTCCGGAGTGTCCATAGAAAACTCGTTACCGAAAACCGCGAGATGATTCAGAAGCAGAAAAGTTTGCTGAAAATCGTTATTAACGTAAAAATGATAAAAAAATATATAAAAAAATTAACAAGTTTATTTCGTTTCTCCCGTCCTCCCCTTACATCAGATCATGGCTACGCCCTTGCCTGTTAGTGTACAATATATATATATTACACGGTGCTACAAAAAAAGAAATGGTTTTAGAGGTGGTAGAACAAGTCTAAAAAATCATTTTGGCATTAGCAGAATTTCAAATATACTCCCAAAATCTTAAGTTATGGTCAGCAAACTGAAAATATTTATGGGTAACCATGAAAGTCACCATAACTAATGTTTTTCGGATTTACTTAAGCTTTTTTGTTCACGGAACAAATGGTTATCATCCTAACTTAAATTTCATAGATGCAGTGGAAAGACACAACCTTCCGCTTTTCAATGAATATAAAATTATGATATAGTTCAGAACACATTGAAAACGACGAGCTACCGACCACAGCTTCCAATTTGTCATCTTTATTATCTAAGCGCTTTGTCGATGGCGACATGATTTCTTTGAACGCGGCAGCGACATCATGAATTTGTATGAGTTTGACATAAAAGAAGAGGAAGAACCTTATCTGTCGCCAGAAAAATAGAAATAGATCTAATCTGGCCACAACCACAGCCGTCGCGTAGCCCGGTCGTCGCCAAAATAATTATCTACATAAGAGTACGTGTTAAAATAATTTGACAGCTAAGGTTTGTAGCTTGTCGTTTTCATTGTGTTCGGGCTATAACCCGTCCAATTTATGACCGGTGTTTTGACCGACCCAACATCCAGATTCCCAGTTTTTTGATCTTAACTTAAGATTTTGGAGTGCATTTGAAGTTCTGCCAAAATTATTCTTTAGACCTGTTCTACCACCCCAACTACATGACATAAAAGGTACATGCAAAGTTTTTTTTTGTAACACCGTGTTATTAATCACGTTAACTTTGTAATGTTTATTTCACTTTGGATACGATACAAGGGTTAACTTTATAGCTAATGTATTAATATCGAATCGAAATTCCTGTCCCTAGTAATTCCACATTTTAGCCCCCTTCCAGATACTTCAAGCCATCAAGCAATTGTCACATTCTCTTCTGTGTTATCTAATTGCTCTATACGCGTAAACTATTATTGAATTCAAGTCATTCGTTTTTTAAACCGGAAGCAAGGAAAATATCAAAAGAGACAAAAAAACCTGAAACGACTTCACGGTACGTAGGTATCTGTACCCTTTCCCTCTCTTCTCACATCGTTCGCCAAAGAACGAGCAGACTTGAAAGCAAGACTTGACGTGTCTGGAACGGGACTTACTTTGCGAGTTTTTGTGGCATTTGGTTCTACATATGTATTACATCTACATTTTATTGTGAAGTGTTGATGTATTAAAGTAAAGACTCAACCTTTAATCAGCGCACAGCACATATGTATGTAGATGTTTGTTGATTTTTTATTTCTACGTAAAAGTACAGCGAGAGTAATAATCAGGGAACGGATTTTATGGAAATTGCCTTTTTTTCTGCTAAAGAGGTAGAGTATATTCGATTAAAAATGTCCACGATTTAGCTTTCCCTGATTCCATGTATACACATTTGATGTTGCCTTTTTTTGCTTTTTTTAAGATATTTGCTTTTTTTGCCTTTTTTAAGATATTTGCCTTTTTCTGCATATTCTACCTTTAAAAAAGTGATTATAGCATTTACAATTTTTTTTTAAGATTAAATAATATACACATGCCCATGCGGCTTATAGAAGCGCAGGGACCTCTTGCCAAATTGGTGTTGGAAAAATTCAAAGCCGTTTTCTCAGCTAACGTAGGCTTGAAGACAATAAGGGGTGTGTATAAAATTGTAAAGGGCGAGGAAAACGCCCTTATTCCTGATAATATGAACGTTTCAAACGCTCCATATTTAAATTGGGCTCCACTTGTATCAACTTACGTCGAGCGCACATTTAGTATATTCAAGGCTTTTCTTCGCGAAAATCGAATGAAAATGCTGCCAGAAAACTTCAAAATGCATCTTGTGGTTCAATGTTACTNCTTGTAATATAGAAACTTCTAAAATAAATATATTTTTTGATTGTTCTTCGTATTTTCTGTCTTTTTTAGTGCCTTATTTTGCTTTTTTGGCAATACCTTTTTTTTGCCTTTTCCTGCCTTTTTCGCTATTTTGTTTTGCCTTTTTTGCAATACCTAGTGCCTTTTCCTGCCGTTTTCGCTATTTTATTTTGCCTATTCCAGCCTATTTCGTTACTTTATTTTGCCTTTTTTATAGGTTTTTAGGTCCTAAAAATCCGTTCCCTGGTAATAATAGAACTCTGAAATTTATGTAATTGCTGTTGGTAACAAGGGTGGAAAGATTTTCGAATAGAAAAAGCGCGAGTCGTAAAATAAATACCGCCAATCTGAATTTCCTGTCCAGAAACTCCCAAAATCGATTTGAGTAATCAACTTATTACAAAAATCTATATGTACATATTTATGTATGTATGTACCCTGAAGAAAAAATTGGCCCATCTGCTCGAAAAATAGAATCGTAGATAATGTAGTTTTGTATCCAGACCAGAGGTTCCCAAACTTTTTTTCTCGTAGACCAACTTTGGGAATTTTACTGGTTTCGGTGGACCCCCTACATTTCTACTATATGTATTCTCAAAGCTCGGCAAAAAAAAATTAAAAATTAGATCTAGCGATGGAATATGTGAGTTTTTACAAGTAAAAGTCACTGACCTTCCTAAAACAGAGTTCGTAAAGCCATTAAAATACGCTCTCGCTGTGAGGAGTTACATTATTTGAGAGCGCTCCAATTTCAAAAACTCAGAGCGCTAGCGTTATTTACATTCTCTTCAGGATAAACTCCTCACATATTTGGCTAACTCATAAATTTGCCTGTGGATTATGTATGTATATTTAAAGGAGTTTATGCGCATTGACGGCATCATTTTTATATTCATAGCTCCGAGTTTTAAAGAGATGTGAAAAATATTTACCACTCCCTACAGTGGCGTAGCCAGGATTTGGCTTTGGGGGGAGGGGGAGTTCGATGAAAGAAAATTTCCGCGCGTATATAAAAAACCAATCTGATTGCCGAGCAGTTTTTGAATATATCTGTGGGCAAGCATTCCTTTAAATTCTTATAAATCTTTTGAAATGTATAAAATAGTTTACTTTGAAATTCTACATAATTTTGTGAGTATAAAATTTTTCGAGTGCTTACTTTAAAAAGGCATATTTAAGAAGGACCCAGGAAGCGAGCTAACTGTACTTAGGACAAGTAAACATTAAAAATGCGTGTCATGTCTCAAATAATTTCAGCTGCGAGGAACTGCGAGTCTAGCTGCTTTTCTTCCTTTTATAGACCCACCTCCTGTAAAAATGTATTGAATTTTTATTGTAGAGCTGAAGGGAAAGAGTCTGGTGGTGTACATAAAATAAATAATTTGCAATATAAAATGGAAATTGAAGAAGATGTAGATATTAATGACTCGCCAATCTATTAATCACATTCAAGATTCAGCCAAAAATGAGGGCTTCTCTGGACGAGATCCGTTTTCGTTGGCAAGAGTTCTGCTGGCCTTAGCTCAGTTTTTGTTGTATAAAATGTAGGTAAATTGAAAGTTTCAGTGTAAATAAATATCGCGAACCTAGTTTAGCATGCAGGTGTTGCAAATGTTTTCGCTTTGTCATTTTTAAAATGTATAAATAGCCACTTCCTTAGTAATAAAATAAATGTGCCGGTTCCTTTTCTCCAAAATTCATAAAATTTAGTACTTGGAGCCAAAAAAAGTTGTGTAGAAGGTGGGCGCCGTAATAAGAATTTTTTTTTATTAACTTCCTAGTTGGAAAATTCTGGCTTAAACGAGCAGGGCCACCGACTTTCATAAACAAAGTTTTTTTTTCTTAGTTTGCGCCTGTTTTTCTAGAATTACTGGACAATAATGTAAACCGATTTTGACGATCTTTCAGATTTATGATTTTCTCATTAAATCCAGCATATGCTCTTAATTTCATCAAAATTGGATAACATTTACTATTTACGCCCATAAGAGCTGTGGGCGTGGTAGCGCGTTGAAGTTTACTATTTTCCACATTTATTCATTCCTAATTGCCGAGCACCGCATACACGAAATTTCACCGAATTTCTAGTACGCTTACTACTTTTGACCGCTGCTTATATGGGGACGTCCCACTGTGCTTCGCCTGAGTGCTTTCTTTCATATATTTATGTATGTGCCAGTTTTACCGTTATATATTTTTTATCTACTCGTTTATTCCATAGGGTCGTCATGCTTTATTTAAATTTAAAAAATTAAATTACTATACCGTTTTAAAAATCTGAAAATTCACTGCGGGAAATTTTTTTTATTCTCTTTTTGTCTTCACCTTCTCGTTTTTGCCCTTATAAGTTTTGAAAATTATATTTTAATTTGAATTATTTGTTTATAAAAATATAGTTTATTCCTTACCGAGCACTAAATGAAAATAAGTTTAATCTTTGAACAACATTAAAAAAAAAATCGACAAACTTTCGTAAAAATTTCGAACTTTCTATTTCAATTTTATCTCTTAATATTTTGCAGTTTTTTAGCTCATTCAATTTTAGTCTAATAAAGTGCAAATTTAAAGTAGCTGTGATTTACAGTTGATGTATGGCATATTTTTGACGATGTCGGTAATTTTCTTCCATATTATCTAAGTATGTTCGACGATTTTTTAATAAAGAAATTGAGCAACGCCTTCATCAAAAAAAATATACATATATATATTAAAAATCAACGATAAGTCGAAGCTATGTATTTTAAACTTGCGCTTTATTTGAATTGATCGGGCTACAAAACTGCATACTCAAAATATATATTTCTAGGAAATCTAATTAAAAAGCTTTACGAAAGTTCGTTAATTTTTTTAATGTTGCGCAAAGATTATACGGGTTTTGTTAAAGTGTAAACATTTTTGTAAACAAATAATTAAAATTATATAATTTTAAGATAAATGGCGAATCTAGTTAACATGTATAAAGTTTTGATAAGCACTTGAAATGTCAAGTTTTAGTACTGAATTCAAAGAAGATGTCTCTTTTATCCATTCATAATAACTTAAAAAAATTGGTTGTTAAGAAGTGTATCTTAAAATATCTGCCTTGACATTTATGTTAAAGGTGTAAAACATGTAAATGTACCTACATAAACTTTCCCGTGAATCTATGTATGCATGTATGCATATGAGCAAATTAAAAATTCGATACAATTTACAGTCGAAAAGTACAGTTTTTTTTATAGATTTCGTACTGAAGGAACAATTTTATTTCCCAACACTGTGGGGAACTAAGCAAAATGGGCTAGTGTATTTCGCAAATATTCAAATACATAATCCACCAACCGATAATTTTATATATTCATTAAAAGATAATTTGTCATCAGTCTGAAATAAAAAAATTATAAATCGGAAATTGTAAAATAGTATTGTGTTATTAATTAAAAAATAAAAAGTTTAATTTCACTGACGAAGGGGGGAATCTATTTCCCCAATCCCCCTCCCTGGCTACGCCACTGACTCCCTATGTTAAACCCACAAAATTTGAAAAAACAAAACCGCAAAGCTTCTTACCCCAAACTTTTATTTCATAAACTGACAATAGAAAAAGAGCCTTTTTACACCTTTTTCAGTTTTAATTTAGAAAGTTGCAATTCATATTCAGAAATTCCATTTCAAATTTAGATAGTTACAATTCAAGTTCAGAATTTCCATTTCAAATTCAGAATTTTCATTTCAAATTCAGAAAGCTTCAATTGAAATTCAGAATTTCCATTTTAAATTCATAAAATGGCAATTCAAATTCAGAATGTCCATTTTAAATTCAGAAAGTTGCAATTCAAATTCGGAAAGTTACATTTCAAAATTCAGAAACCTTAATTTCAAATCCAGAAAATTAGAATTCAAGTTCAGAAAGTTACAATTCAAATTCAGAAACTTTTCATTTCAAATTCAGAAATTTCCAATTTAAGTTCAGAAAATCTGATACGATTTTGAGATCTTAAGTTGTATCTTCGTTTGGGACCATATCCGACTACGCTAAATCTAGTAGAAACATATGTGACCTGGTCTACGAAAAGGGAGCTTACGTGCGAAAACTAGTTTTCTGTGAAAAAGCTGTTAAAAGTAAGCAACTCGTTTCGTCAGTTTCTCATTATCTCGTTAATTGTTCTCCGCGCCGGACGTCCAGTAAGTGTTGTTGTTGGTCCAGTAAGTGTTGTTGTTGGTCCAGTAAGTGTTGTTGTTGGTCGGAATATTATTATAGTTCATCGTGTAAGTTGCTAGTGTGGAACATTTAAGAAAGTAACACTGAAGAGGTGACGTTTACTGTTTCTGTTCATTATCGTCTTCGCATTTCGCATGAAATGAAACATGAGTGTTGATGAGGAGTTCAGTGCCGTATACGGACAAAACTACTCAGCATTATTATTTTTGGCCCATAATACGTTTTTCTAGTGTATAATCATGTCTTTATAGCTTATAATTCAATGTATTTTGTTCATTACCAATAAATTATATTTTGTCGTATTTTTACTCTTCTTTCTCTACATTTTTAGTACACTTCTAAGCAAGTTAGGATTTTCTGCTTTTCACCACGTGAAAAAGCATCTCATCTTCCATCCGAATCAACCAAAAAGTGAAAATTGATTTTTTGACACCTAAGCCCCCTTTCCGTAGACCAGGTCACATATGGTCTAAAGTAAAATAACTTGACAAACAAAGTACGGTTGTGCCCACTGTTCAAGGTCCAGGATTAATGGAGCAGAAGCTGCAGTACTTGAAAAAAAAATTAATCATGCCAACGTAGCCATATCAGGTGGAGATTGTGCTCGAGCAACACAGCATTGTTTTTCATTTCATGCTGATGCACTTTCCAACTAGGGTTGCCAGATTTTTTATGCACGAAATCAGTACGTTTGACTTTTTCATGCTAAAAAAATCAGTACTTTTCAGTACACTTTTTTATAAAGCAAAATTATGAATGTAAGTTACAGATAATGCTTTAAAATGCCAGAGTACTTGTTTTTAACAAATTTTGGTATAAATAAAATATAGTTCATAAAAAATAAAAGTGTTGTTCATTTTAACATGAGTGTACACATCATTGTACACAGAAGCCACAAATTATTTTATATTTATGACATATTTGAATAGCAATAATGAGATGGTTCAATCTTCAGTGTTTAAATAGTCAACGAATTCTATACATTTCATTTTAAAATTACTTTTAATTAGAAGTACACTTTAAAAAATTTTAATTAGAAGCCCGTTTCTCGTTTTGCGTCAGGAAGCAAACTCTATACTTAAGATCCTCTCAGTTGTTTCGTTTGATTGTGGTATTGAAAAAAAACACAAAATTACATGTTTTTTCAAACTGTGGAAAAGTACCACTATCTAAGAAATGCATCTTTATTTCCTCATGGCTTAAATTAATTTTTTCAACTTCGCTAAAACTTTGAAAGACTAAGAATTCGCTAAAGAGAATATCTAACTCTATGTCTTGTATGCAAAGCTCTTTTACAATGTCAGTAAACTTTGAAAAAAGAATTGTAACTTATAGCCAAAAGCCATTCGAATATTAAAATTTGCTGTTATTAAACTGAAAATATTTCCGAGATAACTAAAAACACTCGACAAAAAACGGCATCCTTTTTAAATAATTTAAGCTCCATCATATTATCGCAACTGATATGTAACGACCCGACGATGTGCCCATAAAATGATTTATCTTTGTGTTGTATTAATTTCTTGGGCATATCAAATATTATTTGAAACATGTCAACTAGAATTAAATTATTTTCTTCTTACTTTTCACAGTGCAGTTTAAGCAAGTTGCAACGTTATGTAAAAACCTTAAGAAAATCCTAAAGTATTTTGTTTGAGTTGAAAATTCAGTACAAATCAGTACAAATTTTGAAAAATCAGGACATAAGCGTACTGATTGAAGAAATGAATAAAATCAGTACAAGAGTTGAAAAATCAGTACTGTACTGATAAAATCAGTACGTCTTGCAACCGTATTTCCAACTGAACAAATAGGGAAAAAACATTTAAGCATTCTTTGGCTAGTACCCTTTCATTCATTTAATGTTTATTATTTTTTATGAAAGTGTAGCTCGTTATCTAACGAAAGTCATGTACGTTATAATTTAAAATTTTGTAAAAAAATTAGCAAAATTCGACAAAGTTTCATAAAAATTGTCAGCTTTTTAATTTGATTTCTTAGAAAGATGCTGAGTGTCCAGTTTTCCAGAAATTTTAAGTAGCTAGGGCTTACATTGTTGATTTTTGGCAATTTTTTGTTGAAGGTGTTGCCCATTTTCTCCATACAAAAAAATTGTCGAACATAATTTGTATGGAAAAAATGCGTTAACAAAAAATTGCCAAAAAACAACGCTAACAGCCGATTTCACCAGCAATTTAAGTTGAAAATGATTTTTTATTTTCTGTCAATTTCCATAAAAAAAATACAAAAAATTTAAATAATTTTTCACTTAAATTGCTTTCGTACAGTAAGTCCTAGCTACTTCAAAGTTATATTAAAATGTAATGTGCTACAACACTGCAAGCAATCTATCTATCAATCAATATACTTATTTCTAAAAGGTATTTTCTTTTACAAAACGATATCTCCTTTAATATTTTATAAAATTTAATGAATTGTAACTCATTTTGAAGGGGATAAATAAGCTCACGTACATGCAAAAAATAGTCACGTTTTTTACATTTAGTTATTTATTTAAAAAGGGGCTTTTAAAAAGCAGAAAGCACTGTATCAGATGAATAATGCGTCATATCTTTCTTAATACTCCATCAAATTAAATGAAGGATAGATTAAAGTAAATAAAAATTATAGTTTAAAAAACTAAAACCTCGCTATTATAATTTGCATTCGTACTGTCATCAGCTATGAGAATAGAAATCGCTGCATCTTTTAGGCGCATCAATATTACATAGTTACATCCCGAGCTAATAAAAGGGAGGTAAAAATAAAAACCTTTAGGCCCCCTCCTTAAAATTTTAGTGACTTAAATATCACAGCGCACGGCAGTACGCGCGAGTGATGAAAGCAGCCACAGTAGCATGCTGGAATGACTCGCTTATATACATATACACGAGATTTGGAAGTTTTTATCGAGACGTCCAATCGACATGTTTGAGATATCGTTGGAAAGGTCTTGCAGAGTGTCTACAGAAAATGTATTCAAGCTTCATAAGCCATTAACCGGATTCTTAAACATTAGGCTAAAGTGTTGCGAAACAAGAAACGTTTTTTTGCTTTTGCCGGTTTAAGGGGACATGTGGTCACACCCAACATATTTAGTGTTATTCTATAGGCCAATACCTTTCAAACGATAGCTTATGTATTAAGTTCCAGCAACTAGTTGGAAAGATATAGAGCTAAATGTGTTTTGGTTCGTGTCTCCACTACGAGATGCTTTGGTATGTATGTGGCGTCTGTACGTACCATCATTTAATTTTTTTCAAACCTTCAGGAATTAAAGTACAAAAAAAAAACTAAGAAGGTTTTGTTCCAGGATGTTTTGATTCGTACGCCTTTGTGGGCGTGGCTGCTGCCTGAAATTCGAAAAAATGCAGTTTTTAAACTACCACTGAGGCCGCACTACTCAGTCCATGTCATTGATGTGGATATCAGTAGAATGGTCTTCAAACAGGCTATCTAACGCTATCTTTTGTGTTTATGAAATATAAATATGTCATAACGTTATCGCCTGAAAACTAAATATCGGGCTGCTGAAAATATAGATTTCGAGAATTTTCTCAAAAACTGGTCAGTCGATTTTATTCTTAGTTTCAACAAATCTAGTACGAAATCTTAGCTTTCATCTGGTATATAGCCTATATCTGGGAAAACTCTTGTTGTGGAGATAATACGATTCAAATTGAAAAAATGTCGCTCCAAAAAGGGTCAAATGGTTCAAAATTAACATACTCGTCTAATTTGGTTACTTTAAGATATAAAAATAACATACAGTGCCCCAAAAAAAGTTCCCATTCCCCGATTGAAACTCAAATCGAAATTCTCGGCAAATCGGGAAATTTCCCGCGAGTTGATAAGTTGAAGGATGCAGCTGTGCTAATCACTTCGTACATGTCTTGGAAACCACAATTTGTGTGTATTTTAGAGTTGTTTTCAGTCATATGCCGAAATTGTAACATTTTCTCCGTTTTAATTGTAGTTATGTACACAGTATTTAACTATGCTACATGTGTTTATCACCCGCACTTAACCAACCTGGGAAGACGCGTACAATATTAGCTACAGTTGTACATAAATATGTATGTATGAATGCATTTAGTTCACCCAATGTGCCGCTACTACTTACATACATATGTATAAATTGCCACACGGTCAAAAATTTGGGTTTAATTTTTAAACCGCGCTGGGACTACTGCCTTTTTTAATTTTTTATAGTCTACTTTTTAAACCAGTCAATAGTTTTAAGCAATTTTTAATATGTTCTGGTTTAAATTTTAGTCGAAAAAGTTCGTGGTTTAAAACTCAAACCAAAATGTTTTAATTCTAGTTTCTAGGTTTCAAATATAGAAAATTTGGTTTAAAATCTAAACTGAAATAGAAAACGTTTGCACACAGCGAAATGTGGTGTTGATTCAAACTCAACTTATGAAAGCACATTTACATGCGTTGCTGTAGCTGAGTGTGCAAAGATGGTTGACACAATTGGTTGCTACCAAGGCTGTCCGGATTCAATCCCCTTCAGACGGAGCATGAAATTTAAGTTTTTTTTTTTATTCTTAGTTATGAAAATGTTTGGGTTGAAAATTTAAACCGAATTGTTTAAATTCTAAACCCAACATAGATGCTCTCTTTTTTTAATCTTGGAAGGTTTGTATTTGAAACTGAATTCAGTTTGGTTATATATGTATGTAGTCCAAAAAGTTTAAAATTAAAACCTAAACTTTTAACCGTGCACTGAGCAAAACTACTTAAGAAAAAAGCATTAGTTTAATAGCACGAGTGCAACATCGTACACGTGATAGAAGTAAAACTTCTTAAAAAAAGCACATGTGTGCGCCACACACCCGGTAGAAATGTTAACAAAAATAAACTACGAGACAATCAGACGAATACAGTTGTTTATTGTATCAAAAGTTGGTACCAAGTTGATAAGTTTTTATCATTTCTCATAATTTTCTTTTAATTTTAATTTTTTCGAATACAGAGGATATGATCATTCTTTTTAGCTTTATTTCGTATACGAAAAATTATATGTTTCAATGGACACATCGATTTGAATACATAATTTAGATTTAGATAATATTTTTAGCAATTTAGTTGAGAAAAATAAAACATTTAGATTATTGTTTGTATTTTGGTTGATTTTAAATTTGCTACCCCAAAATAATTGATATCAAATAAAACACCTTTTTGAGGTAAAATTTTCGAGTGACGAAAGCTGAACTAGAAACACAAAATTTATGATATCAATTTCCTGACGAAAATTATACGCATTTTTTAACTGCCTTTGAAACGTCCGGAATTTTTTTTTTTTATTTATTCGGAACGTTGCAAAATTGCGTCTACTGCTAGAAACACAAAATAAAAAACAGAACTTTTGCAACGATTCGAATAAATAAAAAAAAGATTTTCCCTCTCGAAAATTTTACCTCAAAGAGGTGTTTTATTTGATATACATATCTTGAGTAAAATATTGTAAAGCATTCAGCGGATGGAACACATTTAAATGCACTAATCTTCTTCTTTTTATTTGGCGCTGTAACCGCCTAACCGATTTTGTCCAAGTTCAACAAAACATGCCAGTCGTTTCTTTTCTGTGCCAAATGACGCCAATTGGAAATGCCAAGTCCTTCTCCAGCTGGTTTTTCCATCTCAGTGGGGGCCTCCCTCTTCTTCTGCTACCATCAGCGGGTCCCAAGTTGAATACTTTCAGAGCTGGAGCGTCGGTGTCCATTCGAACGACATGGCCAAGCCAGCGGACCCGCTGTATTTTAATTCGCTGCNAGACGGAGCATGAAATTTAAGTTTTTTTTTTTATTCTTAGTTATGAAAATGTTTGGGTTGAAAATTTAAACCGAATTGTTTAAATTCTAAACCCAACATAGATGCTCTCTTTTTTTAATCTTGGAAGGTTTGTATTTGAAACTGAATTCAGTTTGGTTATATATGTATGTAGTCCAAAAAGTTTAAAATTAAAACCTAAACTTTTAACCGTGCACTGAGCAAAACTACTTAAGAAAAAAGCATTAGTTTAATAGCACGAGTGCAACATCGTACACGTGATAGAAGTAAAACTTCTTAAAAAAAGCACATGNTCGCTGCACTATGTCTATGTCATTCTAAAGCTAAAACAGCTCATCGTTCCATCGTCTGCGGCACTCGCCGTCGTCAACGCGTAAAGGCCCGTAAATCTTCCGTGAAATATTTCTCTCGAATACTCCAAGAGCCGCCTCATCGGATGTTGTCATTGGCCATGCTTTTGCGCCATATACCAGCACGGGCATGATGAGTGATTTATAGAGTGTGGTTTTCGTACGGCGAGAGAGGAATTTACTCCTGAATTGCCTACTCAGTCCAAAGTAGCACTTGTTGGCAAGAGTGATTCTACGTTGGATTTCAATGCTGACATTATTATCNACTCGCCGTCGTCAACGCGTAAAGGCCCGTAAATCTTCCGTGAAATATTTCTCTCGAATACTCCAAGAGCCGCCTCATCGGATGTTGTCATTGGCCATGCTTTTGCGCCATATACCAGCACGGGCATGATGAGTGATTTATAGAGTGTGGTTTTCGTACGGCGAGAGAGGAATTTACTCCTGAATTGCCTACTCAGTCCAAAGTAGCACTGTTGGCAAGAGTGATTCTGAGTTGGATTTCCATGCTGACATTATTGTCCGTGTTAATGCTGGTTCCCAAGTAAACGAAATTCTCTACTTTCTCGCATAGTGTAGACAGTGTGCCAAGTAATGAAAATATCCATATTTGACAATTCATACGTGAACTTATGTGTTTGTGTTAGTCGTTTTATTCAATTAACCCTCAGATAACATATGTTTAAAAAAACCAAATTTTTTTGCAAAACTGTGTATGGCATTCTGACTCTTTAATAAATAAACCTAAAAATCGTATAGCAGAGCTTTTTGGTAATCAAGTCATAGTAAAAATACACATTTTTTTGAAGTTAATTTTGTACATTCTTTGAATTTCCACATTGGATAGATTAAGCACTAGTATTTGCTTTGACGGAACTGATTCCGGATGCAATCGCTTACGCTTTATGCTCGTCAAGGGCGTAGCCAGGTAGGGGCGGGGGGGAGGGCAGCTGCCCCCCCCTACAGCTACAGAACGAAAGAGAAATTTTTAAAAATCAATAAATAAAAAAACACAAAATTGTATGCGTAATCTAATTCGTAATTATGCTCAATTTCCACATAAGGCTTCAGTTTTTCATCGTTGATACAATGAAGTAAGCACAACGTTAAGCATTGAATTGGTATGGAATTGAATGAAACACCCACTTGAGTTTCTCTTACGATTCTGTGATGAACACGATGGAAAAACTCAACTAAAATGTACTTCCTTTTTCGTTGTTTTCCGCTTAAAACCTATTTCCTTTTCCATTGCTTTTTGGTGAACAACACATATTTTTAGGCGGATTAGTTAAAACTGAGTCATTCGGAAAGCACCGCCATCTGGTGGTAATATGATTTCAATGTGAGAATTATTTAAGTTTACTTAAGAACACGCAGCATGAAGTTACGCAGTGATGCATCATATAAAACAGAATCACAGGGTAGCATTTTTGCATATTGGGTTTTTTTGAATGCTTGTTATTCGGGTCTAAACCGCAATTAATAGAAACAAGATGGTCGGAAAAATATAAGGCTATCAGGAGATTTTCAGAAAATTTTCCTGAAGTTGTGGAAGCTTTAGAAAAGTTGTCAATTCAGGCAAACTTTTCCACAAGAAAGTCTGCGCATCAAATGTGTGCTGCTATAATAAGGCCGATATTCATCATTGCTTTAATGACAATTGCTAAATATTCAACGTTGCTGGAACCTACAGCAAACATTTTGCAAATGAAGACAGTAGACCTCATTGCCTTTGGTCAGCATATTGAAAATATTTTGGAGGTAGTTAAGAACGATCCCAGGAATGCAGAATGGGGGGACTACAGAGTTGATTAATAAATCTAGTCTTATTTCAGCCGATCTAGGAGTAGAAATTTCTCTACCACGTTTGCCAGGTAAACAAAAAAACAGAAGTAACCCCCACTCGGCCAATGAAAATGAGTACTGGCGACGATCTATAATAATACCGCATCTGGATTGACTAACGGCCTTTTTACAACTGCGCTTTTCCAATGAAAACAATCCAGCTTTTTCGCTGTCTAGATTGCACCCCTTGTATTTGATTAAATGTTCCAGTGAAGAGGTACAAAAGAACGCGAAGCATTTTCAACAGTTCAATGATATAGAAATTGGCAGTGAACTCATTATTTGGTACAATTTGTGGAAAAAAAGAACTTGTCCGAAGAATATTTGAAGGATGTTGAAGTTGTAGATCTATTCAAAGAAGCAAATGAATTTCTACCAGCGATAAATAAGTGTATTTCTATTTTGAGTGCTTTTCCATGCACAACTGCGACTGTGTAGCGATCGTTTAGTACACTTCGTAGAGTAAAAACCTGGCTCAGAAGCACAACAGGAGAAGAAAAGCTTTCAGGGCTATGCCTCATGAGCGTCCATAGAAAACTCGTTACCGAAAACCGCGAGTTGATTCAGGAGACAATAATCGAAAAGTTTGCTGAAAATCCGAGACGATTGTTATTAGTGTAAAATTAATTAAATAAAAAATATATCAAAAAAATTAACAAGTATATTTCATTTCGCCCCCCCTCCCCCCCTTTAAATCTGATCCTGGCTACGCCTTTTATGCTCGTACTAGAAAGGTCGGAGGTTTTAAAATGATTCTTACAAATTAGTGGCAAAGACACGTGGGAAGCTAACTCCCGTTGTTTTCTTACATATTCCTCGTTCGGTACGATGAACACGTAGTCACGTGCATAAAAACACGTATGCGGCATTATTAGTTTTTTCGCTTTCTATATTTCTTTTTAACCAACTTCCAAAAAAGGAGGAGGTTATCAGTTCGTCGGAATATTTTTTTTTTTTTTTTTTTTTTTTTATGTTACCGCATAACTTTGGACCACGTCAACCGATTTCGATAATTCTTGCATCGGAAAGGTAGTGTCTCAGAGGTGGTCCCATAGTAATCTGGTTAAGATCCGATCAGCGGATCATGAGATATATATATATATTTATTTTTTTATATGGGAGTTGAAGTCGGTTTTTTTTTTGCTAAAAATTACTAGTTTGTATATATTTTCTTTTATTCCCAATTTGGAAAAAATTTAAATTCAAACGACTAAAAAGGTAAAAAAGTGACAACAAATTTCAAAATATTAACTAGCACATTCAAGCAATTGTCAAATGTGGATACCAACCCGACCAAGAAACGTATGTTAGCAAATGTTACGAGTTTTACGATAGTTTCTCTTACCTCCAAGCCCCGTCTCATCTAAGAGTCTCGTATTTCAAACGAAAGTTTGTATATTTGATTTTCTATCCATTGAGTGTGTCGAGAATGTATTCGTTTTACTGTTTTTCTCTAACTTTTCTCGGACAACATATTCGAAAAAGTATAGAGGCATTGCTTTAGTGAATATTTTGTGAAAAATTTTCAAAATATTAAAGAGTAAAACACGTTTATACAATTAATTGAGTTGAGCAATTTAAGGAACCATATAATAAATCTGAGTAAGTATTGAAACTCCTTTGCAGGATAAATCATTTACACTAATAAACTGACTATACTTATCACACAAATATCACAGTTCAAGAATACCGTTGGAGGCTATTTCATTAATACAAACGTTTTAAGGAACCATACAAAACATCATAGTAAGTATAAATAAATAAAAAATAAGCAAATATTTTTAATTTAATAACTGACTGTCCTTATCACGCAAACAGCACAATTCAAAAATCCCGTTCGAGACATTAATACAAACGTTTTACGGATCCATAGAAAACATCAAAGTAAGAATAAATAAATAAAAAATAAATAAATATATTCTACTAAATGACTGACTAGGGCAAGCGAGTGATTTTGGCTCGCACTTAGGTAAAGTTAGTGGTGACATGCCATAACGTCTTAGCCATAACCGTTGCCATAACCGTGACCACATTCACTATCATCGATTATAGGTATCATAACTAGTGTTGGGAAGTATCGAGTACTTTTGAGGATCGAGTTCTTTGGTATCGATACTTTTAAGGATCGGGTATTTTTGAGAGTACTAAGCACTTTCTTTAAATATACACATGCTGGAAACATTTCTATGGTTAGTGCAAAATCTCCCAAGCTGGCTGCACTTTATTCAAATGAGTATATTCATCCCAAATTACGTCAAATGAATGGCTTACTGTACTGGGTATAACTTTTGTACTCTTAAGATTTAACTAGGTTGCCAGTGTTGTTCGTACAGGCATACGCCCTGGTCTTAAAACCTTCCGTAAGTCGCCTAACTCTCTGGTAAATTTTTCGGGTATTCTTCCTGTCGGCCAACATTTCAAGCTCTTCGCACTAACGTATTTCGGCCTCTCTCTTCTTATTACGGCAAATACGTCTCGCTTCCTTCTTCAGTTCCCTATAGCGGTCCCACATGGCTCACATGCGCCCGATCGCAGGGTGGCCCTGTAGGCGTAATCTTTTTACAACGCTTTTATCAACTTGCAATGTTGTGGCTCCAGAAACTTTCAATGTTGTGGATCCAGAAACTTTCAATGTTGTGTGTCCGACACGATAAAACCTTTGCTATGCAAAGTTGCTATAAAAAAGTCTAGTGCATAGGGCGACATCTGTAGTGAATAGGGAGAGGTAGATAACATCTAGATGTCGCCCTATGTACTACGTTCGCTACAGTGGAAATAGACGACACGCCATTTCTTTAAAAGTAGCAAACGTAGTACATAGGGCGACATCTAGATGTCATCTACCTCGCCCTATTCACTACAGATGTCGCCCTATGCACTAGACTTTTTATAGGAAC
>NW_016157168.1:145647-147897 GCF_001687245.7 Rhagoletis zephyria | reverse complement strand
CTCAGTCCCATAGAATTTGTTTTGATAGCTTTTGATTTTGAAATTTTAGCAAAAGTCGTTATAAAAATATTATTTTCTACTTTTTAGTGCATTTATAAAAGCGTTGTATATTAAAAAGTTTTTTTTTATATTATTTTTATCTGCAGCTTCCTGACACTCCTCACCGTACCAGCTGTTCTTTCGGGCTCGCATGCACTCTTAACCAATAACCTTAATAATTTTGAAGGGATTGCCAATCATTTAACAATCTATACACATACTTATTTAAAGGTATTTTTTGTACGACACGATATCTCCCTTAACTTTTCATCAAATTCTTCTGATTTAAGAGGGTAAGCTCACGTACGAGCAAAAGATTGTCACGTTGTTCAAGTTTATTAAAAAGGAGTTTTAAAGAGCTAAAAGCACTATATGCGGTCAATCAGTTGTCAAATCTTTCATATTACCTCATAAAATTTAGTGATTGAAACATAAATGGTTTAGATAAAAAGTTCAAAGTTTTGAATAGTGTTGCTCCTATCTAACATCTAGTGACTTAAATACATATCTTGGGTAAAATATTGCAAATCATTCAGCGAATGAAACACATTTAAATGCACTCTTAACCAGAAGTAATAATTATAAAGAGATTTGCCAACTATCTAAAAATTTTAATCTGTATGTAAAACCCAATGCGTAAAACTTTCGTTCGGAGACGCCAGGATTGAATTATTCCGGGGTTAAAGTCAAATTACTACCGTTAAATCAACCACCACAACCCCTGAGCTCAGGGGCGGACCCAGCAGCAATTCTTGGGGGGTGGGAGGGGAAATTTTTCAACATATATCGTGTGTATATAAATTTAAAAATCACCGCAATTTAAATTTTTTAGAGTTTTGATACTTTTGAATTACTTGAAGGCTAGAAATTTTTTATTCTTCAAAAATTTTGAGAATTTTAGGAATTCTAACAAATTTTTTTCTAAGTAAAAGGGTTGAATATACAATATTGATCAAACGAAATTAAAAGTTATCGAATGTTGAAAATATTTTCATATTTCGTCGTTTTTGAAAGTTTAAAAAATTTTCGTAATTCTTGAAGATTAAAAAAATTTTTGGACGGTGATGTTTTCAAAATTTTCAAAAAATTTAAAATTATCAAACTTTGTTATATTTATACAAAATTTTGATAAAGTTCCGAAAAGTGGAAAAATTTTGGAATTCTTCAAACATGTTAATCTGTTTTGTGATTCTTAAAATCAAAACATATTCAAACTTGCTGTGACTTTCAACTGTGTAAAATAATACAAATTCGAAAATATAACAAAAAAAGTAAAAATTAAAAATTAAGTACATAATTTCAAAATTATGAAAATTCAGTGAATTCGAGAAACTGATAGGCCTACTTAAATAACATAATACTTCGAGCTTAACACACAGCTAAAATTTCAAACTCAAGTGAAATTTGACACGAAGTTCGGCCGGTCCGCTAGTCTATATACCATATGCTCAACAAACTATGCGAATCGATTTGGTTTTGTCGATGCGCAAAAATAATTTGTCAAAATATTTTCGATACGTTTTAGAGCTAAATTATCGACAAAACTCAATCGTTAACGTTGAAACGAAATAAATAGCTAACCAATCGTTAACATTGAAACAAAGTACATCAACGAAAAGTTGTTGTTGTATGCCATTGCCAGCTCACTATTAACACCTAGCCTCTAAATGTATGCTACAACTTCAGAATTAACGAATGAATTTCTTTCCGTTTAAAACCAAAATATAACTATTTTGATAATTACCTAAACGATAAATAAATAATATAAAAAAAACTTTGTAATAAACAACGCTTTTATAATGGACTAAAAAGTAGAAAATAATATTTCTCAGTCCCATAGAATTTGTTTTGATAACTTTTGATTTTGAAATTTTAGCAAAAGTCATTATAAACAATCTATGAAATTGAAAATTAAAAACGTGGAGCGCATGCAATACAAAGCATTCGATTTAATTGACAATAGTCAAACTACATAACGTAGACCTAAAATTTCTACAGCGAAAGTAGAACTTTGAAATCGATTTTAACCGGTGGTTATTCATATACCCACATACATACATTCATATATTACTTTTCATATCAATTCAAGAGTATTATATGCGCCCCACGCTTTTCATTTTCAATTTCATAGATTGTTTATAATGACTTTTGCTAAAATTTCAAAATCAAAAGTTATCAAAACAAATTCTATGGGACTGAGAAGTATTATTT
>NW_016157168.1:133663-145303 GCF_001687245.7 Rhagoletis zephyria | reverse complement strand
CAAACGAGCACCAATTAATTTTATTTAAAGAAATGGCGTGTCGTCTATTTCCGCCGATATGCGTGTATAAACCCTCCTCAAAGTCTAGCCAAAAAGCCAGCAACTCACACAACAGGTTCCCCAGAGCAATTCGCTCGAGAAAGTGGTACCCGGTACACGTAATACGCGGCACACAGCACAACAATCCGCCAAAACAGGCAACCCGGCCCAAAATTACCACCGTAGAAGGCAGAAACCCCGAGCGGCAGTGCAGGAGCCCAAGAATTACCCTTAAAACGGCCACAGGAGCTTAAAAAGACCAACTGGTCCCCAACTGGCCGAAGGTACGTAGTTTCGGACTGGTCCCAAACTGGTTCCCGGACTGGTCCCCGACTGGTTACCAACTTGTCCCACAAACTAGTTACCAACTGGTCCCAAAGTGGTTACCAACTGGTCCACCTATACCTCAAGTGGTCCACAAGTCACTTCACTTACAAAGCATTCGATTTAGTTGACAATAGTCACATGCATTTACAAATGTATGTACATACAAACGAGCACCAATTAATTTTATTTAAAGAAACGGCGTGTCGTCTATTTCCGGTGTAGCAAACGTAGTACATAGGGCGACAACTAGATGTCATCTACCTCGCCCTATTCACTATGCTTTTTTATAGGAGCTTTTCAAAGCTTTGCTTTGGTGTCGGACACACAACATTGAAAGTTTCTGGGTCCACAACATTGAAAGTTTCTGGAACACAACATTGCAAGTTGATAAAAGCGTTGTAAAAACTGAATCGTTTTAACAGAAACTATTGTTCTTTTGGTAAACGCTAAAATTAACGTTACAATGCATCCTAGCTATGAAGTGGAAATCTCTCAAGTGGGCCACCCAAAATTGGATGGTCGAGATTTTTTCGCACAAATCACTTTATTTGGATAACAACCATAAAACAAAAATATAATTTAAGCAATTTTGTGAAATTCCAATTTTACAAAAGTTATTGTTATTAACTTGTTTTGATAAATTCAGTAATTATTTATTATCCACTGATTCAAAGCATGTATCTTGCTGATTCTTTCCACGATAATAGTTAATTAGAACGCTTTAGCCTGATTATTTCAATTTTTCAAATAATCATTATTTTGTATACATTTTTTAATTTTTATAAACAAATTTTATAAACAAATGGAAATATTTATTACTTCTCGATCAGATTTTTTAATCGTTTACATTGAATATCAATCCTTATTCTATAATACATTATTTAAAAAAAAACAAGGGAACTTGCATGGAGTCGCTAGTTATTAATTTTTTTCTCTCCTGCCACGGGTGCTTTTGCTTTCATGCCGCGTGCTGCGCGGACTCGCAGCGAGCCTGGTGCAACCAGAGAATGCAAAGAAAAAATAAAATTTATTTGTAAACATAAGCATAGATTATTTAGTACAATATTTTTTAAAGTTGTATACAGTCTCCGACTATCACTCAGCGTGAACGGTTGCTTAGTATCAGAGTGTGTCTATTTTCAACTTTCTTTATCAGCTCTTTTCGTATCAAGCCACGTGATATTGTTATTCAATATATTAAAATCCACCTCAGGAGCGTGTGTTTATAACAAAATCCGTGATAATGCCCCCTGGGGCTTCCAGCCTCGGAGATAACAGGTATGCCCTGCTTTCTCCGAGCTCCAGACCAAAACGAAAAAAAGCGGATTCAACGCCCTTAGAACTGTATCCTGAACTACCAATTACAAAAAAAGACGACCCAAAATTCATTGTAATAAAAGCAACTGATGAGAATAAACCGCTTACTACCTTATCATGCTTCGCCGTACATAAAGGAATATTCGCCATTAGTAAGGATGTGAACACTATCTCCGAACTTCGCGACGGGAGTNATACAATTCAAACCATGATACAAATATTTAAAGGTACAACCGCTCGCTCAATTCGTCCGCCATTGGTTTTTTTGACGTTTGCTAGCATTTTGAGTTTTCTCTCTCGAAATGCTTCTAATGTCAAAGAAATTCAAAATAAACAAATGTAAATTTATGATTTGAAATATTTATTTATTCAGAAGTTGGAAAAACTAAAAAATTTCGAAACGAAAAATGAGTTGCCGCTTTAACGGCTGCGCAAATACCGCTGTCCACTGCATGCAGAGCAATATCAAGTTTTTTAAGTTCCCGCAATTATCGTATATACGGCNAAGAGAAGTTTTTGTTTGCAAAATCTCTACCCAGTGTTTGTGAAATCAATGCTAAGCTTCATGACAACCTCAACAGTATAAAAGGTACCATCTATGCACCATTTCTTACTCATGTTTCGAAAATGATATTATTGAGGGCCTAAAGCCGCATGGTGTGACAGCTGTTTACAAATTTAGCAGATCTATCGACGGTTATATAAGCCTACTGGCTCAATTCTGTTGACTTTTGACAAATACCAACTTCCCGATAAAATTGAAGTAGCCTGGAGAATCCTTAATGTCCGTCCATATATCCCAAACCCCATTAGATGTAAATCTTGTCATAAACTAGGTCACACAAATAAATATTGTAAAAACTTCCCAATGTGTTCCACTTGCAACTTCCCTCCCCANTTTTGACCCAATGTAAGCACAAGGAATTGTATTGTATAGTACCCAACAAGCAAAATAAACTTAAAGAAAGTTTTTTTTAAGTTTTCAATTATAAACATTAAGCTTACAAAACGTTGATTTTTTGTTTATAAAACNCCATATATCCCAAACCCCATTAGATGTAAATCTTGTCATAAACTAGGTCACACAAATAAATATTGTAAAAACTTCCCAATGTGTTCCACTTGCAACTTCCCTCCCCACTCCCCCTCCGAATGTTCAAGATGTGCGCTACCTGCTCTGGTGAGCATCCCTCCTCATTAAATACCTGTCCAAAATTTCTACAAACTAAAGAGATTCTTAAAATCAAAACATTGGAGAAATGTAGCATGCATGAAGCAATTAAAAAGTATAAAAACCAAATTCCCGCTCCTCCTAACCCCTCCTCGTTTGCAAATATTCTTAAATCTCCAAATCTTACCAACAGCGAAAAATCTCCATCCACATCTGTCAAATCTAGCAAAACTACTTCTCCATCCATTCTTCCCAATCCACAAACTCACAGCAATATTGACATTTCGACTGTAACTAATAGTCTCCCCGAGAAACCTACGACTTCCTCTAGCAATTATACTTATCCCAATAACTCTTATAACTCTTCCNAAAAATTTGATACATTTTTAGTTGAATGTTAAACTAAGAAAGGATAAGGGGAACTCATCATTTGAAGACTCGAATGCTCCACCGATTAGCGCAGCGGGTCCTGGATTGGATTTTCTTGTTTTACCGCATTGGTTTTATTTAATTTTTTCTTTTAATAATATATTTTAAAAAACGTAAACACGTCACTTACGATTGCAAAAATTTTATATTTACTACTTTATGTCGTTGGCATTTACATTTCATTTATAAGTTTAAGTTATTTATAAACATTCGCTCTCAAAACTTATTAAAGGTTTATTTGAAAAAACTTTTAATAAGCTTAATATTAAAAATGCTTATTTAACGCTTATTATAGCAAACTTAATTTAAGTTATTTTTAAAAACGTTTACTGAAATGCTTGTTGGGTATTTATTTACATACATATGTATATATGTATGTATGTGCATTCAAATTTTGTTGTTTCGTCAAAATATATTTATTTGGTTTGAGTGAAAATAAAAACAAACAAATGAAATGACGGCGAGAGAAATTTTCAAAATGCTAGCAAACGTCAAAATTCCAAAAGCTGGCTCTCAGCGATTGTACCTTATAAATATTTGTATCATGATTCAAACATTGAAACTCCACGCACTCAGCAACAAATCATAATATTTTTCTCTCTGACTCTCAAAACTTGAATGATATACTCTCCCGTTATTGCATGTCAGCATCTATTTCTTCTATTCCTTCATCCGTCCATTCGCGTATCAAAGGGTCTGCTGAAGAGAGCGCCCTGTCCCTCCCTCCGCCACCAACGCAATCTACAACTATGAGCATAGCTAAATTTTAATTGTTGTGCTCCCGTATAAGCAACAAAAAAGTCTCAATTCTCTTTCTAAGTATATATGTACATATGTTTGTTCTTCTACAGTGGAACATAAACGGATATTATAACAATTATATAGACCTTGAAATACTAATTAAAGGGTACAACCCGTCAGTAATATTTTTAAACGAAACGCACCTCCCTAATAATGTCATTGCTAATACACCACATGCATATAAAGGATACTTTAATAATTTACCCCACATCACTTCAAGCAAGCAAGGAATTGCTGTCTTAGTACAAAAAAATTTTCCGCACAAATGTTTCCCCCTTCAATCCTGCATCTCTAGCTTAGTATTAGAAATACAATCAAGAAATAAAATAAATATAGATTGCGCCTACTCCCCTCCCCTCCAAACGTTCACTTCCGCGGACTTTAATAATATTTTTCCTACAGATCAGAACCCTTTTATTTTAGGAGGAGACTTCAATGCGTGGAGCCCTCTCTGGGGTTCAAGTCTGGCCAATGCCAAAGGGAAAACAATTGAGGACCCCATTCTTGCCTCCAATGCTTATGTGCTTAACGATGGGTCTCCTACCCACTTCTCTACACACAATACCTTCACCCATATTGACATCACTCTGTGTTCGATTTCAATATCTACCAAATGCACGTGGCATGTAATAGACGACCTCCATGGAAGTGACCACTTCCCTGTCCTCACCAAACTCCTTTTAAACCGCTCACCTATCATATTCAGTCCAAAATTAAAGTACAAAACTGATTTAGCTGATTGGTTGAGATTCCAAACCGCCTGCTGGCAAGGTTGTGAGTCCTTCCCAGTCTGCAATAACTTAAATCAAGAAACATCTAGGATACAAAAAATGCGGCTAACTTATCCATCCCGCAAACAAGCGGCAAAACCTTTAAGTCGACTCCACTATGGTGGAAAGCTGAACTTGCATCATTGAGGCAAGCCAAACAATATGCTTGGCATGAATATAAGCGCTGAAGGTTAGCCGAAAATCTTATTATTTACAAAAGAAGTAACGCTACCTTTCGACGTAAAGCCAAAATTGCCAAAGTTGCTTGCTTTGTGAAGTTCACCAGCAACATCACCTCTAGTTCCAGTACAAAACGAATTTGGGCTGATATAAAAAGATTAACTGGAATGGCTTTGAATACTCCCATTTCCGCATTAAATTCTCCACATGGCACTTTTCTATATCCTTAGGATATAGCTCAAGAATTTTCCAAGTATTTCTCGTCCTCCTCTTCTGATAGTAATTTTTCCTCTGAATTTATATCCTGCAAACAGCAAGTACTTAATTAACTATCGCCCCCTAACGATCCCCCACCCTCCGCCAAATACCTAGAGATGGAAATAACTCATTTTGAGTTAGTATCCTCTCTTTCTAAAGTAAAAAGAAAAACGCCCGGAAGTGACAGAATTTCATACCCTATGATCAAGAACATTCCTCATCCTTTACTCTCCCGTCTCCTCAAACTCTATAATAATATTTTCACTACCGGCAATTATCCACAAGCTTGGAAGACCAGCATGATAATCCCCATCCTTAAAGCTGGAAAATCTCCCCTCGATGTTTATAGCTATCGTCCTATCTCTCTCCTTTCTTGTTTAGGCAAATTGTTAGAAAAAATAATTCCTACCAGACTTTCTTGGTACGCTTGCAAAAACGACCTAATCCATCATAATCAAGTCACCTTCAAAAGGGGACAGGGCACCATGGACTCATTGTTGCATCTCGACGAATACATTTCTAATGCTTTGTCTGACAAAAACCACATTTCCCTTATGTCCCTCGACTACCTAAAAGCTTTTGATCGGTTGTATTACGTCAGCTCAAAAAATGGAAGGTGGGTAAAAATATTTTCAATTTCATAAAATCTTTTTTATCCCATCGAAAAATAAGCGTCCTTATCTCCTCCACCCGTTCTTCAATCCTTCCGCTGGATAATGGAACTCCTCAGGGCTCTCCCTTATCAGTCATTCTTTTTATTATAGCGTTTGATGAATTAAGCTTACTACTATCTGAATTCACGACTGTAGATCACCAGCTTTACGCTGATGATGTGCTGGTATACTCAAAAAACTCTGACCAAACAGCCGTTTTNCATGAATTAAGCTTACTACCATGATAAAAACATTACAAGGTAAATTCATTCTCTCAATTCGTCGGCCATGATTTTTTTCTGACGCTGGCCAACATTTTAAAATCATATAAAATTGAAAATAAAAAAATTAAATTGTTCACAATTGTTGTTGTTTGAGATTGAAAATGAGAATGTGTGTGTGAGTTTGAGTTTTGATTTTAAAATTATATTGTTGGCAAACGTCAGACTGCCTCTCAATGGTTTTACCTTGTTATGTTTTTATCATGCTTACTACTATCTGAATTTGCGACTGTTGATCACCAGCTTTACGCTGATGATGTGCTGGTATACTCAAAAAATTCTGACCAAACAGCCGTTTTGAGAACCTTTACAGAAATCCTTTTACATATATCCACCTGGTCCCAATCTTCAGGCGCTTCAATATCCCCTTGCAAGTCGAAATTATTGCATATATGTAGAAAGAGAAACTGTAATATTCCAACTTTAACTTCCTCAAATGTAACAATACATTGTACAAATAGTTTTAAGTTTTTAGGTATAATACTAGACTCTAGGTACTCTTTTGTGCAACATTGTCAGTACACAAGAGATAGAATAAGCGCAAAACTAGGCATTGTTAAATACCTTTCGGCTAAACGCTCATTTATTGGTTCGGCATTGCTGGTCAACATAACCAAGGCTCTTATTTTATCAACAATACGATACGGGTTGGAAATCTATGGACACCACGCTATGAGTAAATTTAAACTGCTGGCATCCCCTTATCATACGGCAATACGTAGGTCACTACGCGCGTTTCTAACAACCCCACTGAAAAATATCTGAATCTGGCCTAATACCCATAATTGATGAAGTTGAAGATGCAGTACATAAAACCTACGCCAAAGTTNCCACGCTATGAGTAAATTTAAACTGCTGGCATCCCCTTATCATACGGCAATACGTAGGTCACTACGCGCGTTTCTAACAACCCCACTGAAAAATATCTGAATCTGGCCTAATACCCATAATTGATGAAGTTGAAGATGCAGTACATAAAACCTACGCCAAAGTTTTACTATCTTTGAATGCTATTCTCCATAAGGACGTGCAGCTGGTCCTTTCGCGTAAACGTCAACCTAAGGTGCCTTCAACCATTCATCTATGGGCAAATCTAAAAAACAGGTAACCTTGGTGTTGTTTAGCTTTATTTTCACTGTTGGAAACTATATCAAGCTGGTTGCTTTTGGATATAATTCAATGACGTATACTTGAAGCCTCAAAAAAAATTTGGATCAATTTGCTGCATAAGTTTTGAATTATAGGTGTTTAAATACAAAAAAAAAATAATGAAAACAAGTGAATTTTTTATGTAATTTTTAAGAGGTGAAAAATTAATTATGTCATAACTTTTGAAGCACACCATATACTGATTTGAATTTTATGCGCAATTAGTAGTTATCTTCATATGTAGTAGGTGAGAAAAGTGTGCATTAAAAAATAACGAAATGGCAAGTAACTCAAAGTCTGTAATTCCACATTTCACAATTTTCAAAATTTTCGGTTTATCGCGTATAGTTTTTGAAGCATTTAAGTTTAAGAACTTTTTAAGTATGTATTGTATACTACAAACAATTACGAATAATTTGATACCTGAGCAAGAGCTGTGCTTTCAGAATAAACCAACTTTTAAAGATGAAATATTCTGCGATCTTGAGCGTAATTTTTATTCCAAAAACACTTTAATTAAAGGCACATTTGGAAAATACGTCGAAACGATCTAAATCTTTCTATAACTACTAGTCCTTATAGAATTACATATACCTGTAAAATGCTTCAAAAATTTGTCTCTAGAAGTGCGTAAAAACCCTGATTTACTACTTTTAATGATGCTCCTTCTTTTAGTCAGAATATTTCGAGAGTGGTATCAAAGCAACTTTTTTTCGACAAATGTTCTGATAGTTGCTCTTACTTAATTGGAGCCTTCTGAATTCAATGGCGTCCTAAGTTTTAACCTATTGGCTCCACTTTTCGAGATAGCGGTACTTGAAACTTTGCTTAAATTTTAACTATTTTATAAAAAAAGTCCCTGGGTTTTGAAGATATTTTACTAAAATTTTGCACATAACCGTTTTTTAATATTACCTTAACTATTCCATAAAATCATCGAAATCGGTTCACTAAAACATATAGCTCCCATACAACTGATTGATCTGAGACGTTGTTTTGCGTTATAACTCCTTCAATTAAACAGGTTAAAATTTAGTATAGGTTCAATTTAACATATAGCACGCATACAATTTATTATTCAGATATGAAGTTAGAGTTATTGCGCAAAAACACATATCTGAGTAATCAGTTGTATTGGAGCTATATGTTAATGTTAACCTATTTCGATAATTTTAAGGAATAATTAAGGTAATATTAAAAAACTGTTATGTGCAAAATTTTAGTAAAATAACTTCAAAATTGAGGGAGTTATTTATAAAATAGTTAAAATTTAATCAAATTTTCAAGTACCGTTATCTCGAAAACTGGAGGCAATCTGGTAAAACGGGGGATGCGATTGAATTTAGAACATCCCAATTAAGTGAGTTCAACTTTCAAAATCTTTCCTCAAAGTTTACAACTTGAACAGCGTAATTTCAACCCAGCTTATTCTTTTGTTTTCTATTTCATGCTTATTCCTCGTCTAACTTTTTAAGCACTTGATGAAAATGAATTACACTTATTATAATCGATTTATTAAGATTTTTTGAGTGTACCTATTTTTTAGATTTGCCCCTATGAGTTAAATTTGCTTAGGATAATGACCTGCCACTGTTAAAATACCATAGACGTAAAATATTACACCCGCCGTGGTTACTTAAGGAGACATCTTTCATAAATGAACTAGTTCATCTTCGGAAAGCGAATACTTCTACAACATTTAGCACTTTCGAACATATGTTTTCGAAGAGCGTTCATGCTATCGCATTTAGCAAGTGTATATTTACGCGCGTTCGAAATCGTATGCTTTTGACAAACAGCCGTGTTCCAGTCGCTTATTCAGATCCGTATCTATTACGATCAATTCTCACGGAAAAGATAATGTGCAAAAAATCCTACTGAAAAGGAAAAAAAAATATTACCAAAAATTCAATACAACAACTTGAATTGTTTTAACCATAACCGAAAATTTGTTTGTGTATAATTTCCTCACTTAATTAGGAAACAAGACGAACAGAGTTGATCACAAATTGATCCAGATTTCTATCAGCATCACATCAATGTTGAATTTGCGTAACTTTTGTTAATCTAAATAATGTAATATAATAAATGAAATCTCGATCGGCGATCACTGAAACGCAGATAGCCACTGTATACGCGAAAAAGCAATGTTGCCACTTCTTCTCATTAAACCATGTTCGAATCGTGGAAATTTTGGAAGATCACAGGGTTGCTTTTAGCATTTAGATTCTTAATGCAAAAATGGAGTTGCATATAGGTGACGAATTTTGTACGGATAAATGTACATTTAGAGTAGCATTTAGAGCTAAATGCGCTAAATGTGCTTTTACGCGTAAGACAAAAACAGCCCATTACTTATCTAACTTCTTAAAACTGGCAGAAAGGTACAAGACCAACGGTTGGCAACTGATCTTTACCGATGGTTCGAAAACATCTCAGACCTTTTAAGCCGTTGTAACAGAGCAAGGGGGGCGTACTCTCCCAAGGACTTCTACTCTCGGCCTGCTCAATTTTCACTGCAGAAGCAACTGCAATATTCAACGCTATTCTTTATACTTTTAAAACGAGAGGAAAGTTAGTAATCTGCTCTGATAGTATGTCATGCATTGCGCATTAACAGAAAGTAGAAAAACAAACTATATTATCGACAGCATCCGTGACATACTCATTGCTCAACCCCAAAAAATTAAAATAATGTGGACGCCTGGGCACTCGAAAATACAGGGTAATATGCATGCTGACAAAATTGCAAAAGATATGGCCGCTACACCTACTATGACTTCAGGTATCATATTTAAAAACGACATATATCGGCTAATAAAACATAAAAGGCAAAGCAAATTATTAGCAGACTGGAGACGATATAGCCTAAGATATAACCTAAAAGATTCCGACCTGCTCCGACGTATCTAATATTTATGCCACATGCCAGCCGAAAGCCTCCGATGCTAGTGCTGCGTTGGTTTGTAAGTTTATATGATAATTGAATTGTTATGCAAACTTTAATAAAAATAAAAATAAATAAAGTTGTATACATAAATATGTACATACATAACATGCATATTTATATATGTACGTATTAGGGATGTTAACTTTTCAGCCTTTTCCGATCGATTTTCGGGATGTCGTTATCACAATCCCGGGATCCCGGGACTAGGTATTTGTATATCCGGATCCGCATTTTTAAAGTAATGATGTCTCTGGGATTGGAGTGCGGAGCAGGATGACAAAAGATGGTTCACGCTGAGTGGAAGGTTACAAAACGGGCATCCCCTGGCATCAGCGCCTTGAAGTAGATGGGAATGGGTGATAAATGTATGACCAAGGCGAAGTCGAGTGTATGGCGCAATAGATATAGTTTGTCGACATAGAGGTAGTAAATTTCGGCTTGGAGCGGCTATGATTTATTTCCCAGTAATGATGGCTATATCGTCTCCAGTCTGCTAATAATTTGCTTTGCCTTTTATGTTTTATTAGCCGATATATGTCGTTTTTAAATATGATGCCTGAAGTCATAGTAGGTGTAGCGGCCATATCTTTTGCAATTTTGTCAGCATGCATATTACCCTGTATTTTCGAGTGACCAGGCGTCCACATTATTTTAATTTTTTGGGGTTGAGCAATGAGTATGTCACGGATGCTGACATACTATCAGAGCAGATTATGAACTTTCCTCTCGTTTTAAAAGTATAAAGAATAGCGTTGCATATTGCAGTTGCTTCTGCAGTGAAAATTTAGCAGACCGAAAGTAGAAGTCCTTGGGAGAGTACGCCCCCCTTGCTCTGTTACAACGGCATAAAAGGTCTGAGATGTTTTCGAACCAAGTATTTGAATTTCATTGAATTTTTTTTTAATAAATACTAAAATTGGAGGTGTATAAATGGCGAAAGAAAAACTTTATCCGATTTTTTTTTTAATCGAAACTACACTTTTACATATGTACATGCATACATAAATATATTTAATATGAAATTGAAATTTTCACATCAATTTGCGCTATCTTCAAACCCATGGTTTCAATTGTACGCATATCGTCAGGGTTTTCCCCACAACTTGGTTTTGCTGCAGTGAAGCGACAGAGCAAGTGACGAGAAAAAATATATGCGGACACTTATACATGTATCTATGCATATACGTATCTATGCACATATGTATCTATGCACATACGTATCTATGCACATACATACATATGTACTTAGGTATGTATATCAGCATTTTAGTTGAAAGTACGTTTTGCTCGTCGCTCTCTTCATCGCTCCACTACA